>NW_021703765.1:77412501-77558441 GCF_005190385.1 Monodon monoceros | reverse complement strand
CTACAACATGGATGAACCTCCAAATCATCATGCCCCCTGAAAGAAGCCAGGCACAAAAGTCCATGTATTGTAGGATTCCATTCATGGGAAGTGCCCAGAAAAGGCAAATTATAAAACCAGAAAATAGATTAGTGGTTGCCTGGGATGGGGGTAGAAATGGGGATTAATTGTAAATGGGCATGGGACTTCCCTGGTGGCACAGTGGTTAAGAATCCGCCTGACAATGCAGGGGACACGGGTTCGAGCCCTGGTCCGGGAAGATCCCACATGCCGTGGAGCAACTAAGTCCACGAGCCACAACTACTGAGTCCACGCGCTGCAACTATAGAAGCCCGTGTGCCTAGAGCCGGTGCTCTGCAAGAAGAGAAGCCACCACAATGAGAAGCCCACTCACCACAAGGAAGAGTAGCCCCTGCTTGCTGCAACTAGAGAAAGCCTGCCCGCAGCAATGAAGACCCAACGCAGCCAAAGATAAAATAAATAAATAAATTAAAAAAAATTGTAAATGGGCATGAATGACATTGTTGGGGTGACGAAACTTTTCCAAAATTGGGTTAAAATGATGGTTGCACAACTTGATAAACTTACCAAGAAGTATTAAACCTCACACTTAAAATGGGTGAATTTTATGATCTGTAATCACACCTCAATAAAACCTTGCTATTCACAGTGTGTCCATGGACAGCAGTATCAGCATTCCCTGGGAGCTCCTTAGAAAAGCAAAATCTCAGATCTCAGACCAGGCCTGCTGATTCAGAATCTACATTTTTAAGACTCCGAGATGATTCATATGCACATTAAAGTTTGAGAAGCACTGCTTTTACACTGGGACTTGGCCAAAATGTGCAGAACCCAAACCTATCCAAGCATAACTTTTGGCAAAACAAAACAAAACTCCAGTCCATATACTAATAATAGGACCCGGGAATATTGCTGCTGATCCCACCAATATGTAGAAAGACAGCATCTCTGATGCAACTTAAAGTTAGATTAAAGAAGGTTGGCCATTGCGTTTATACTTGGAAAATAGCAACTACTAACGCACATAGAACATTTTTAACGTACCAGGCACTATGCTGCATTTACATAGCATTTCACTTTCTCTTTATGATGGTCCTGTGAGGTAGGTGCTATATATTAGCTCCATTTTACAGATGATGAAACTGAGGCACTGAGAGATGAATTGACTCGTTCAGAGCCACACAGCTTGTAAGAGCCCGTTGTTGCAGAACCCTGGGCAAAGGGAGGGGAAATGAATTTTCCTTCGGGGGCACAATTCACATTGCATTCCATGTGCCCATGCTGTCCCAATTTGTGCTTTTTTACTCATTACTCTGTACTGACTCCAACTACCCCTTCTGGATGCACTAATTAGGCCAACAGAACATTTGAGAGATGGAGGATACAGAATAATGACTTAGCCCTGGAAGTCACCTGACTTAGCAAAATAGTGTGACATTAGCTGTCACTGCCATTCTGGGGATCTGGAGTCTTGACAGGGAGCTTAGGCGGGGGCGGGGGTGGGGGGAGGAAACAAGGCAGCAAGCATCAGATGGAACCCTGCAGCTGCAGCTGGGGACCCAGGAAAGGCTGTGTGTCAGTCTAGGCTGGTATGCAGAGACTAGAAAGGCAGAAACTTTAAAAGGCAAAAAAGAAGGGAAGTGGTCGAGATTGGGTGGCTGATTGGAAGTTAGAAAAAACACAGATAGAGGCAGACAGCAAAAGTCCTTGTGCCTTTACAACAAAATTGGGCACCCTCTCTCCCAGACTGGTTTGGTGGGTGCCAACCCCAGGAGTATCCATCACTGGGAGCAACAAAGAGGGTGAACTTGAGAGGTACCACTGACATAAAGAAAACAAGTGCCCAAAGCCAGGAAATGTATACCTATAGCTAGCTAGGTATAAAGATGTATTTTTTTTTCTCTCTCTCTCTCCTTGTCTCTGTCTCTCTCTTTCTCTCTGTCAGTGTCTTAGTCCAGGCCTTGGACCTTGGCAATAATAGCGATTCATATTTGCACCTCATCGGAGGAACATGCCAGAGATTTAAATGCCTTCCTTCTGGGTTTCTTGTTCACAGGATGAGCACCATCTCAGGAACTTGAACCACAGGGCAACTTTGCACAGCTGTCTTCTCTGTATACAGCTGTTTGGGAGGCTTATTAGCATGTTTGAGGTTCTGCCAAAGGTTTGTAATAAAAACACAATGGAAGGACAAAAGAAGCTTTAGGGAGATTTTTTTTCTATAACAAAATACTCTTCTAAACAGACCCAGTGGTTTACATTCTATTCCAGGACTCGATTTCCTCCTGCAAGGGCAAAGGTCTCTATGCCATGTTCTACTGAGTCAGGCAAGAAAATAACTCTCAACTCCACGTTCCTAAGTGCAGGTAACTTAAAAAAATATATTTTTGCTGACAACTGGAATAATGCATGCTCATTATTAATAATCAAACCTGACAGGAAAATGTATAACTTAGATGTGGCAAGGCCCCTGATGGTAACCACAGCTCTCACCCTTGGTCTACTCTGAGGCTGCATTCAGCACTTAAATGCAATGCTACGTAACTAGTTCCAGTCGGCTATGCATGACAGAGCGATTAAGTTTTACTGACGATTTTTTGGAGAAGGTGTGGAAGAAGGGTGACATCCATACCATGTGGCAAACGTCCCAGCAATTCCCTTTAAACTCTTCGTTCCGCCAGAATTTCCTCTCTGAATATCAGCCGCCTGTCCCCCATCCCCTTCTCCTTCCCTGTCTCTGCCTTTGTTCCCCATCACAATATAAATTCCCCTCAATGGTCTGGAACAACTCAGTTCTGGCTCCTAACTTGCCTATCCCACTCAAAAAGCGAAAAGCTCAGCAGATGGCTGATCGTACTCTGACCCTTTTGAAAAAGAAAGCAGCTCACTATCCAATTATTTATCAAGAATGGCTGGGAATGGGCACTGGAGCTGGCTTTTTTAGGCTTGAAAGACCTAATTGTGTGCTTTTCTCCCCAGTTGCCCATTCAGTGAAATCATGGTGGCAGATTGAAATGGGCTGTGGTTGTAGCATTTACACCACAGAAACTGGCAAACACTGTAAATCACCACCTCCCCCCAAGCTAGTTCTTAAGCTAGTGGAAAGCAGTGCCAGGGGTTGGGGTTGGAGTGGAAGATAGATTTTGACATAAGAAAATAAAAGATTTCTCCATATTGTGACGTATATAATATATACTATTAAAGAGAAAAACGACTGGCCCCAAATGGCATCACTTATGCTAAAGCCCACGATACCAAACCTAGATTTAATACCTAATTTAATTGCAGTGTTTTTAAATTATTTATTTATTTATTTATTTGGTGCGCTGGGTCTTAGTTGCAGCATGCGGGATCTTCGTTGCGGTGTGCCGGATCTTTAGTTGTGGCACACATGCAGGATCTGGTTCCCTGACCAGGGATCGGCCCCCTGCATTGGGAACGTGGAGTTTTATCCACTGGATCACCAGGGAAGTCCCTAATTGCAGTTTTGACCTTCACAGAAATGCAATCTTAATTAACCTGTTTGGGATTTTCCGGTCAGCCCCAATGAGATAAGCTGTCGCTTGGGTCCTCTCCATTCCCCCCACCTCCACCCCAGTGGATGAGGAGACAGTCTGCATAATATCTCCAAAAAGATATCCTGGCCTGAAAATAATCCTTTATTTTTTTCTGCTAATCACTCCCTTGCCCCTCCTTCTTCCTATAAAAACCTTCCATTTTGTACAACCCCTGGGAGTGCTCTTCTAGTTGCTAGATGGCACGTTGCCTGATTCGTGAATTATTGAAACCAGCTAATTAGATCTTCAAGTTTATTTGTTGTTTTTAACAATATGGAAAGTATAACTGTCATTTCTTTCCCCATCACAGCATGCATTGTCCCCAAGATAACCACTCAAGTTTTCTGTATACTTTCCTCATTTTTTCCAAGCATCTGAGATATTCCTATTATTTGTATGGGATTATGCTATACATCCAGTTTCTATCTTACTTTTTTTTTAATCTAACAAGGTATCTTGGACATCTTTGTGCACATGGAGTCAGTTTTTAAAAATGGATGCACAGTATTCAATTATGGCTCTACCATAATTAATTTAGCCACATCCCAATTAATGGTCATTTTTTTTCAGTTATTATTGTTATTATTTTCTGTTAGGTAAAGTTTTTTTCTGTAAATTCCTAGAGGAAGAATTGTTGGACAAAGACATTTTTCATTTTTGTAGATATTGCCAAACTGCCCTCCAATAAGGTTTGTGCTGATTTAGGCTTCCACCAGCAATGTAGGGTAGAATTTTTTTAAAAATGACTTTCCAGATAAAATGTAATGTCCTGGTTGTTTTGGGCAGCCACAGCTGAGACTCAGCAGTGATGACTTGATTGATTTCTTCGTGAGCATTTTGTTTTCTCTCCCTAGTTCCTTTATTCATGTCATTACCCCCACCAGAAATACTTCTCCCACATAAATATATACATCCCACCCCTTCTTCCAGATTTATTGCAAATCCCCTCTCTAGTTCATTAGCTTTCAATTGGGACATTTGGCGATATCCAGAGATATTTTCATTTGTCACAACCCGGGGTGGAGGGTGCTTCTGGCATCTAGTGGGTAGAGGCCAGGGATATGGTGAGCATCCACAATTCACAGGACAGACCCGCACAATAAAGAGTTATCCAGCTCCACAGGTCACAATGCCAAGGTTGAGAAACCCTGCTATTGCTGAGTTGCTTTCTAGGGAGAGACCTCTGAAAACATTATACTTATGGTCCATGCTTTAGTGTTGGCACAGAATGGATTGCTTTATTTTATTAATTACCCTCTGTTGAGATTTGTTCCATGGGAAATGACAGAAATTTCAGCTTGAATTCGTTTCAGCACTAAAGGAAACTTACTGGCTCACAAAACCGAAATGTTCTGAGGTCATGCTGATTTCAAGTGATGATGCTTTGGTGACTCATATGATGTCACCAAGGTCCCAGTTTATTTCCAATTCTCTTCCCTAGATGTGGTCAGTTTTAGTATAAGCTCCCCCTCCCCCTCACACTTGTGATGTCAAAATAGGTACAGATCTACTTTCATATCCTCATACTGTCCTGTCCAGAGTTACACTGTCCAAGACAGTAGCCAGTAGGCACGTGTGGTTCTTGCCTAGTCTGAATCAAAATGTGCTGTAAGTACAAATATAGTCTTAAAGACCTAGAATGAAAAAAAAGTAAAATATTAATAATTTTTATACTTACTACATATTGAAATGATAACATTTATGATATGTTGGGTTAAATGGAAATGTATTATTAACATTAATTTCACTTTTTTTCTTTTTACTTTTTAAAATACGGCTACTAGGGGAGTTCCCTGGTAGTCTAGTGGTTAGGATTCTGGGCTTTCACTGCCGGGGCCCAGGTTCAATCCCTGGTCTGGGAACTGAGAGATCCCACAAGCTGCGCAGCACGGCCAAAAAAAAAAAAAAATTTAAAAATTAAGCTAAAAAATATGTCTACTGGAACATGGAAAATTATATATAAAGCTTACATTTTGTTCCTGTTGGCTAGCACTGGTATAAGGGAAGAGACTTTTCAGGAAACACCCTCGAGAGTGGACATTTTCTTTCCCAGAGACCACAGTAAACCTCTCCTTATGTGTCATTGGCTTTGGTTGGGTTGCCTCTACCATCACTGTAGGGGAAAGGTATGGGATAAACGGATTAGCTGATGCCATATACAGACCCACTTCTGGAGGAAGGCTTAGGTCATTCTTGTCTAAAGCTTCTGGTTAAGAAGATGTGTGTGTGTGTGTGTGTAGGTTCACAAAGGATACCTGGGATTCTGTTTCCAGAGGTAGGATGAGTTGCAGACAATTTTTAAATTTTTTGTTGTTGTTGATTACACAAATACTGCATGCTTATCTTTCAAAAATTCAAGCACAGTGGACAAGAGCCGTCCACTATGCCCTATAGGTTTATGGTCTCTTACTCTCTCTTGGGAGAGACTGTAGAAGAGTATTCATCCGGACTGTGAATGTCTTGAGGTCACGCCTCCCTCCTCTTTGCATCACGTCTCATGGCTAACGCTGTGCTTTGTGTGGAAGCGGCACTGAACAGCTGTACCGACAACAGTGATGGTGGAGACCTCCACATACACATGGGCATATTCTCAGAGACAGGCATTTCCCCACTGGGGAGTGGGAATCCAAGCAGTGCACTCCAGGAGGGTAGCAGTGTGAGTCTCAGTATTCGGAGGGGAGCTCGACAAGAGAAGGAAAAATAAGGCACAGGTAAGGTGAGAGAATCACCTGAGGTTGCCCTCACTTGTGTGATAGATGCTATTCTTGAATTGAAGGAGTAATGGCAGAGGATGGGCCATCTGTCAGTCATGGGGATGGAGTGATCCCCATTTAAACCAACTCATCGTTACTGGTGATATTGGCAGCCAGTTTGGAAAATATGGAGGGCAGACTCTAAGGCCACTCCCATGATCAAGGCCTCCTGATGTTTTTTTTTTGTTTTTAATATTTATTTTATTTATTATTATTATTTTTGGCTGCGTTGGGTCTTTGTTGCTGCGTGCGGGCCTTCTCTAGTTGCAGCGAGCAGGGGCTACTCTTCATTGTGGTGTGCAGGCTTCTCATTGCGGTGGCTTCTCTTGTTGCGGAGCACGGGCTCTAGGTGCATGGGCTTCAGTGGTTGTGGCATGAGGGCTCAGTACTTGTGGCTCGCGGGCTCTAGAGAGCAGGCTCAGTAGTTGTGGCGCACAGGTTTAGTTGCTCCACGGCATGTGGGATCTTCCCGGGCCAGGGCTTGAACCCGCGTCCCCTGCATTGGCAGGCGGATTCTTAACCACTGCGCCACCAGGGAAGCCCAGGCCTCCTGATGTTTATGTCCTTGTGTGATCCCTTCTCCTTGACTGTGGATGGGACCTGTGACTTGAATATGGCAAAAGTGATGGGCTGTCACACCTGTGATTAAATTCCCTAAGACCGTAATGTCTTTCTTGCTACAAGACTCTCTCTGTTGCTAGCAGAGAGGAAGCAAGCTTGTGAGCTTCTCTATGAACAGGGCCACACGACAAGAAACGGAGGGTGACCTTCCCTGATGGGCAGCAAGAAATCATAGTTACAGCTTTCAAGGAACTGAATGCTGCTGGCAACCACACATGCTTAAATACAAATCCTTCCCCAGTCAAACCTTGATATGACACCACTACCTGGGCTGAAACCTTGATTGAAGCTTTGCAGAGGATCTGGCTCAGTGTGTCTGGACTCTTGACTTATAAACTGTGAGATAATAAGTCTGTGTTGTTTCGTGCTGCTGAGTTTGTGGCAATATTGTTACATAGCATTAGATAATTAATACAGACAGACCTGAATGATATGCTTCATTTAATTTGCAACAGGTGTAAAAGCACCTTATAGGGTGGTTCTCATTTTATTCACTAGCAGTGAATAGAGAGACACACGAGTGGCTCAGAAAACAAAAAGCTATCTCTATCAGTTAGCATGGAGAGATAGGCCCCAATTTTTGTCATTGATTGGATGCCATGGGTATTTCCAATAAATCTCAGATCTTAATGATTTCTTATTCCTTGCAGAATCTTAGCTACACAGAGTGAAAAACTGGTAGAGGATCTCAGGTGTATTACCTTTATGTTAGTGTTAGAAAAGGTTTTTAGTCGGCAAAGGAAAGTAAGCTGGGATTCATGCTCCTCAAGGTAGAAAGCCTATATTTCCAAAGTCAGCTTTTTAGACACTGCTAATGGGGAGTGGAGGGAAAACTAGCTCAGAAGACTGATCATCTTCAAACCACATTACCCCTTAACGAGAAATTTTGTTTCTAAAAATAAACCACCAAGCACACTGATTGAAAGAGAAATGTCTTAATGGTCGTGGAAAATCTTCATGCCCAGAAAAATTGGTCCCATTAAAGCGGTCATACTTTTCTCTGCAGTGAACACAGAGGATGTTGGTGCATCAATCTGTTGCTCTCCCTTCTCAAGTGTTTCATCCTAAATAACAGCCAACCATGGGAGTTTGCAAAACCATTTCATGCCTGCTCTCCCCTCTGCTTCTTAGTGTGTGCTGGAATCTACCATCTGATGTTTGCATATTTCCCCTCTTAAAACCCTAGAATTTATTTCAGTTTACAGGTGGCCCTTGTTCGTATGCCAGGAAATGGTATATTCTTGGGGCCCTCCATGATAAAGGGAGCATCCTGAAGGAATTTGCACGTCTTGTTGGCCTTTTGGTCGTAGGACGATTCTGAAACAGGCATCCAGGACTCAAAGCTGAGAACAAAAATAGCTTCATGGACCCCACATTCCAAAGAGAGAAGAAAACAACTGGGGTCCCCGTCTTCTGTAAAAAGGAACCAAACTCCTATGCTATCTGCAGCCTCACTCTAGGCTGTATGGGCGCGGGGGTGGAGATAAGGCAAGGGCTGAGACTGTTCCTTCTCCTTCCCTCTGGGGAAACTTCCTTAGTGATGGAAGGTGATATGGAAGAGCTAGAGGCATCTTGTTCCCAGGGTGACCATGATGGTCAGCGGACTTGCTGATGGGCTCTCTGAGCTCATGATTTTTTTCTTACCTGGCCTCATGCATTTGTGCTTCTCAAAGAATTTTATTTTCAGTGTCTTCAAGTCTCAGCCACACCTTTCCCACAAACCCGAAAGTTGGGTTGTTTTTTGGAATTGCGCTTCATTTTTTCAACTTTATTGAGGTATAATTTATATACAATAAATGTACTATTTTAGAGGTACATTTAGATGAGTTTTGACAAATGTATACACCATGTAACCATCAGTGCAATCAAATACAGAACGTTCTCAACAGCCTTGGAAAGGTCCCTCATGACCTTTGGCAATTAGTTCTCAGTTCCACTCCCAATTCCATCTGCTATCAATTTTTCTGCTTTCTAGAATTCTACATAAATGCAATCATACAGTGTGTACTCTTTTTGTCTGCTTTCCTTCACTCAGCTTATGATTTTGGGATTTATCCATGTTGTTGCATATATCAGTAGTTACATTCTTATTGCTGAGTAGAATTCCATTGTTTGGATAGACAGCAATTTATTTATCCCGCATTTTATGTTTATGTTAATTTGGGAAGAAAAGGAATTCTTAAATGTTGATGCTTCCTATTTAGGAACAAGCTATGCTTCTTCATTTTCTTACTCAAGTCTTGTTTTTTTTGTTGTTGCGGTACGCGGGCCTCTCACTGTTGTGGCTTCTCTGGTTGCAGAGCACAGGCTCCGGATGCGCAGGCTCAGCGGCCATGGTTCACGGGCCCAGCCGCTCCACGGCATGTGGGATCTTCCCGGACTGGGGCACGAACCCGTGTCCCCTGCATCGGCAGGCGGACTCTCAACCACTGTGCCACCAGGGAAGCCCCGGGAAGCCCCTCAAGTCTTGTTTTTATGTCTGTGGTCAAGCTTTGTAGTTTTCTTTGTGTGACCTCTGCTCTTTTCTTGCTGAGTTTATTTCTAGGAACTTGGTATTTTGTTGTTACTGGAATAGAATCTTTTCTTTTTAACATTAGCTCAATGGTTGCTGCTGGTATAATGGAAAGCTATTGATTTTTCTGAACATTTATCTTATATTGGGCTATCTTTTGGAAGTCTTGTTAGCTCTAATAGTTTCTTAGCTGAGCCTCTTGGATTGTTTTAGGTTTACAGTTCTATCTAATGATAACATTATCTCCTTTTCTAAGAGTGATACTTATTTCTTTTTCTTATTCTTGTGACCTCTAAGGAAAGGGAGGAAAATGGGAGGAAGATGGCTTGGGTGTGAAGGTGGAGAGGCAGAGAGAGAGTCAAAATGAAGCAGCCTGGGTATTCCCTGGTGGTCCAGTGGTTAGGACTCTGTGCTTTTACTGCTGAGGACCCTGGTTCAAGCCCCAGTTCAGTCCCTGGTCGGGGAACTTAGATTCTGCGAGCCAGGTGGTGTGGCCAAAAGAAATAATAATAATAAAATAAAATAAATGAAGCAGCCTGAACACTTGCTGTTGGGTGGGGCACAAATGAAGTGAGTAGACACCTTGGAACTTAGCTAAGGGTGTGAGCTGAGGAGAGGGTAGTTGGAAAAGTCCAAGTAGGGTCCCATTTCCTATGTTAGAAAATTGTGTAGGATGGGTCCCTTCCCCCTAATTTCTAGTCTCTGCTCCAAACATCAGCGGAGTTTTAAAGGAAGAAGGAGGGCAGGGAACAGCATAAAGAGACCACTCCCCTGCCACACTCCAAAGCCCCACCTATTCTGCGGAGGAGGGAGGTGAAGTATCAGAAACTGTGAAAGCTTGAAGAAAACTGAAAGTTATGGGATTTGCTAGGGATGTCTTTAAAGGGTGGAAAAGGGAGGTTCGATAGAGAATGGTTGAAGGAAGAGATTGGAAAAAAGATAAAATTGTTTCTTTTTTTGGACAGATTGTTCAACAAGCCAGTTGCATTTAAAATGTCAGCTGCATTTCTATTGATCCTATTTTAGGAAGGGGTGTAATTAAGAGGACACTGGAGAAGGCATTGTCATTTGCAGAGAAGCCTATCTATATAATTTTTATAAAAGCATCCTCTTTTGAATCGGATTTGGATTTCGCCTTTCATGGCAATACCAGATGGGTATCACCAGGTATACAAAATATAATCAAGTCTTGTGTTCAGACACGCAGGAATGAAAATGGGAGCTGCCCCTGCAGTTACCTCACTGGACCACTAGATGGCGCTATGGCTTTGGTGTGGCAAATGTAGAGTAAGCAGTTGTGCCGTAGGTGCTTTAAAGATAAGGAAGCCACTAGTGGAATTAGGTAGTCTCCAAGGTGAGAGCCTAAAAGTTATTGGAAGTGAAGTATAGGAGTTCATTAGACAGTGTGGAATGAATGTGATCTGGAGAAATGCCTGAATTTCATATGAAAATCTATTGTTAAACAAAGAAAGTAAATATAAATAGGCACAATGAGATACCACTTCATGCCCATTAGGGGTGGTTATTATTAAAAAAAAAAAAAGCACAGAAAATAACAAGCATCGGTGAAGATGTGGAGAAATTAGAGCCCTGATGCATTGCTAGTGGGAATGCAAAATGGTGTAATGGCTGTGGAAAACAGTTTGTCACTTTTTCAAAAAGTTCAATGTAGAATTACTGTATGATCCAGCAATTCCACTCCTAGGTATATACCCAAAAGAATTGAAAGCAGGGACTCAAACAGAGGCATGTATTCCGGTGTTCACAGCAGCATTATTCATAGTAGTCAGAAGGTGGAAATAACCCAAGGGTCCATCAACAGATGAATGGATAAACAAAGTGGTATATCCATACAATGGAATATTATTCAGCCATGAAAAGGAATGAAGTGTTGACACATGCTACAACATAGATGAACCTTGAAGACATTATGCTAAGTGAAATAAACCAGACACAAAAGGATAAATAATGCATGATTTCACTTACATGAGGTACCTAGAGTAGGCAAATTCATGAAGACAGAAAGAACAGAAGTTACCAGGGGCTTAGAGGAGTAGGGAATGGGGAGCTATTGTGTAATGCACACAATGTACAGTGCTTCAGTTTTATAAGATGAAAAGAGCTCTGGAGGTGGATGATGGTGATTGTTGCACAACAATATGAATATACTTAATGCCACAGAATCGTACATTTAAAAATGGTTAAGATGGTAAGTTTCATGTGTATTTTACCATGGAAAAAAAAAAACTATGCAAAGCCGGACAGTGTCTTCCTCAATAGATACAAGCCCCCAAATAGAGATCTTGGGCTTTTCTGAAAACTGATGCTAATGAACAACAGAATACACGGGTAGAAAAGGATCTACCCATCCCATGTTTTGTGTTTCTTTTCTTCCCAAAGTCCTCCCAGCTGGGTTTGCTCTTCAGGGTTGGAAGGCCTCCTTCAGCACCCACATATGGAGAGCTGAAATAATCTATATTGCAGTCTCCCCAGGTGTTTTAACTTTAATAGAAGTTGAGAAATAAAGAGAACATTATAGAGGTGCTCTGAGAGCAGAAGGAGTAGAAAAGTGCAACCCAATATTATTCATTGTGGAAAAAGCCAACCCAGTTAGTTTTAAAGAATGAAGTTGCAAAGAGAGTTCTTTTTAATGAATAGGCTTTTAGTCATTAAAAAGAGCATCTTTGACCTCATCTGCTACTCTCCTTGCCTGCATGAATTCTTCAACCTTACGGGTTGTGGTAGGCCCAGTCGTAGCCTCCAAAGATGTCCACTTCCTAATCCTCACCAATTGTGGATGTTACCTTACTTGGCCAAAGGGACTTTGCAGAAGTCATTAAATTAAGGATTTTGAGTTGGAGAGGATATCCAGGTGGGCCCAATGTAAATACAAGCATCCCTATGAGGGAAGCAAGAGGGTCAGAGACAGAAGGAAAGGTAACAAATAAAGGGGAGAGAGGAGAGAGAGAGAGAGAGTGAGAGAGAGGGCAGAATATTCCAGAAGATGTTACATCTGTTGCTACGTTGCTGGCTTTAAAGATGGAGAAAAGAGCCATGGATCAAAAAGCTGAAAAAGGCACCAACAAGGACTCTCCCCTGGAGCCTCCAGAAAGAGCCACCCCTGCCAGCACCTCGATCTTAGTACAGTGAGAGCTTTGTGGTTTTCCTGACCTCCAGAACGGTAAGAGAACAAATCTGTGTTGTTTTAAGCCACTACGTTTGTGGTCACTTGTTACAACAGCAACAAGAAACTCATACACTGGCCTTCTTACTGTTTCTCCAATGCTTCAGGCTCCATCCTACTTCAGGGCCTTGTCTTTGCTGATCCTGCTGCATGCAGTGCTCTTACCCCAGTTGCACGGATTTGTCCCAAATTTGGAGTCTTTATTTGAATGTTACCCTCTCGATGAAGTTCTTTGTGAGCACTTTAAGATTGCAACCCCTCCCCTGCACTCTGTGGGCCCCTCTTCTGGATCATTTTTCCCCATAGCACATCTTGCTGATTTTCTGTCTCTGCCCACTAGAATACGAACTCCCCAAGGTCAAGGATTTTGTACAGTTTATCTACTGCTGTCTCCCCAACACCTAAAAGAGTACCACAAACAGTAGGCACTCAGTAAATGTTTGTTTGCAAACTTATTCTTCCTTGTTAGATGCTTTGTTTAAGGTCAAAGAAGGAAAAAAAAAAACATAGATGGGAACTCATTCCAACTTGGAGAAAACATTTGGAAAATGATGGTGTCAATGAAAGTTCTAACAGTTAAAAATTTCAAAACATTTAAAATGTATTTTGACTTGTTTGGGAGCTCTGCTGGTTGAAATAAAGTATATTTAATGTATTCATTGGAAATTTTCACATCGTACAGTTATAACAGGTGGTTCTCAATTCTGGGCAATTTTGCCATCCAGGAGACATTTGGCAATGTCTGGAGATATTTTTGGTTGCCACCACTGGGAGCATATGCTAGTGGGTAGGGCATCTACTGGGTGGAAGCCAAGATACTTCTAAACATCCTACAACACCTGGTTTATACCTGGGAGTATAAATCAGTACAGTCTCTTTGAAAAAGAGTTTGCCACTATTTGCTAGCTATACTTTTTCCTAACACACAGTAACATGTATAATTTTAAAAATAAATGACATTTGTATGTGATCTGAAAGTGTCTCTCATGCCAGTGGTGGGGAAAACAGGTAATACCTGGGATATGGCTTGCTCTTAAAAGGAATCAGCTGAAAAAAAAAAAAAAAAAAGGACTCAGCTGATGGTGCTTTCTAGAAGCATTCCCTAGAAGTTACCCACAGCCAAAATATCTTGAGGAACTCTTTCTTGCCAAAGGGACCAGAATAGCTTTGTCTCTTTATATCTAGAATGGGGTTAGCTTCTTACTTTTCCTGTCCTTTGGGGGCATGGTTTGTACAACACTTAATGTTCCACTAAGTCTCGTTCGAGTCTTGCAGTCATTCCTCTTACCTCTTTAAGGTGCCTTGGAGCATCTCTGCTTGTGTTACGGCCCAGTTGAATGCTCTGAGGGCAATCACATTTCTGTTTTCTTCGTGTTTTGGGAATGTGCTGTGACATACCACCTGCCACCCCTCCCTTGTTGCCAGGGCCCTCTGGAGTCTCCATTGTTACAGGAGATTATCACAAAGTTTCACCATCTTTTGCCTACAGCTCCATCTCCCCCCTATAATTGGCTTTTCAAAAACTGACAAGGAGGGTATCTTTTTCCTTTTGGTACCCCCAGTGCTTGGCACAATAAAAAAACTTTTTTTAATAAAGTAAATGAATAATTGAATGTAAGAACATCATGAAGTCCTTCACTATGACTCAGTGATGATGATGTTCTTCCAGAGTCTCCATCACAATAATCATCATGGATTCATGTTCTGCATAAAAGTGGCGATTGTTTCATTCTGCGCAAG
The DNA here is from genome assembly GCF_005190385.1 of Monodon monoceros. Taxonomy (NCBI): domain Eukaryota; kingdom Metazoa; phylum Chordata; class Mammalia; order Artiodactyla; family Monodontidae; genus Monodon; species Monodon monoceros. Next base: position 77,544,053 of record NW_021703765.1, on the reverse strand, counting down.
AACAAAGAGACGGTGTCAGCTTTCCTGTCAGTCTAGTTTTTGTTTGTTTGTTTGTTTTTTGGGGTCCGCGGGCCTACTCATTGTTGTGGTCTCTCCTGTTGCGGAGCACAGGCTCCGGACGCACAGGCTCCGCGGCCATGGCTCACAGGCCCAGCTGCTCCGCAGCATGTGGGATCTTCGCGGACCGGGGCACGAACCCGCGTCCCCTGCATTGACAGACCGACTCTCAACCACTGCGCCACCAGGGAAGCCCTGTCAGTCTAGCTTTAACGACGGTTATTCTCTTTGGCAGTGTCTTATCCTTTTATTATTGGCACACCGCCGTTGGTCCCTCCTAATGCTCTTTCCTCATATGCTTACTGTGCAGTTACTACTTCTGAAAGAAAATTGGGGTTAATGTGGTTTTTGCTTTATGTTTCCTTACTCATTTTATTTATTGTTTTTCCCTTGTTCTGTTTCACAAAGGAGTTGCAGAGGCCAGCGATTGTTCTAATAGGAAATTAGTAGGCAGGATTCAGGGAAATGCAAAATGGTGCTGTTAACATTGTATTCTAATTTAGGATGAACAAGTCCCAAGATTCTGGTAAAGACTTCTATTTCTGACACCTGGAAACTAACAGGTTTGGCTGGATTAGAAAAATCAGCAGAGGCATTGACTAGATCCACATTCTCACCTTTCTGAGATTTTTTTATATCAAGTCAACAGCGTCTGTGACCTACTTTGCCTCTCTCTTCACCTTCCATCCCCAAACTTTGGTTAACCCTCTCATGTCATTAGAAGTATTTGTTATTTTCATATATTTTTCTGGACTGGGTCAGCCCTTGCAACATGACAAAAGCAGAGGCTGGGAGGATTTCTAACATCTGCTGAGAAGCAGGTTTTTTATAGAGGAAAGGATTTGGAGTCAGACAGTCCAGAAGTTCCAAATCCAGCTTCACCACCTAGAGCTGAACAACTGACGATTAGTCACTCCATATCTCTCAGCCTCAGCTTCCCCATCTGTAAAATGTGGATTATAGTTCCTCCCTCTCAGGGTTATAGTAAAGATTAAATGAGATGTGCTTGATTAAAAAAAGGGGGAAAGGGGTTTGCTAAATAGTAGCTACCATTATTATCCCAGGATTATGTTTGGGGGGAAAAAAAGTGTATTAAGCAAGTCTGTAGCTTTGGTTTTATACTGATGTGTGCATGCGTGTGTGTGCCTGCATGTGATAACACGTTTCCAGTTCTATCTAGTGTAGGGATTGGAAATGTACAGAAAGGACTGCCTCCCTTTCAAATTTTAGAAATATACATAAATAGAACATCTATACACACAATTTACAAATTGTGAAACAAAAATCCATATTACTACTAGCTAGGCTGAGAACTAGATCATAGTAGCAACATGACTCCTGAAAGGTCACCATCCTAACCCTAGGTAACCACTCTCTGGACTTTTGCTTTCTTTATGGTTTTATCACCTGTATGTACATCCTTCTCTAAATTTTATTTTGTTTTCCCGCTTTTGAAATTTATATGAATGAAAACATACCTTAATAACCTAAAAGGGAAAAGAATCTGAAAAAGAATATATATATGTGTGTGTATATATATGTATACACACATATATGTGTATCTGAATCACTTTGCTTTACACCTGAAACTAACACAACATTGTAAATCAACTCTACTCCAATAAAAAGACATACTTTATTGTTTTGCTTCCTTCACTCAGCGTTGTTTTGAAAGTCATTATGTCATTGTGTTCAGCTGCAATTTGTTCCTTTTCATTGCTGTATGAAAACACTGCAATATAAAAAATTATCCTTTCTATTGCTGATGGATATTTGGGTTGCTTCCAGTTTTTCTTTGTTTTTTGCCATGATGTTGTACGGTACTATTTGTACATTCTTGTACATATCTTCTGGTGTACACAATAAGGAGTTTCTCTAAGGTATATACCCAGGAGTGAGTCATAGAATGTACATATCATCAACTTTAGCAAATAGTGGCAAACTCTTTTTCAAAGAGACTGTACTGATTTATACTCCCATCAGCTATGTATGAATGCCTGTAGCTCCATATCTTTGCAAACACTGTCAGACCTCCTCCCCCATCCCCCGCCCCAATCTGGGTGCATGTTATTGTATCTCATTGTGGTTTTAGTTTTCTCATTTCCTGATTAAGAATGACGTTGAGTATACTTTCGTATATTTGTTGGCCTTTTGGATTTCCTCTTTAGTGAACTGACTAAGTTCTTGTCTTTATTTTAAAATGTCCTATCAGACAGTCTCAATACCTTCACCTATTTGTTGCAGGACAATCAGTCATCGAGGCAGATGGAATTTCAAACTCAACATTTGCTGCCTCAGCTGTACCCTATAGCAGAGAACCAGCTGGTTTACCAAAGTAACAAGTACTTCGACCTTAGGCAGGATTGAGGAACAAGACTACCAGGCAGAGTGGCCTAGCTGTCTTCCTCCTCGCAGGTGGCCTGGGAGCGAGCAGGGGACACGGCCCCGGGATCCCAGAGATCCCCAGAGATCCCAGACACAAATAGGCGCGCAGTCAAAATTGCATCCTTGTGCTTAACCGCCAATTTCAAACTTCCAAGACCTGCCCTGCCGGGTTTGCCCTCCCCGTTTCCCATTGGCCATGAGTCAAAGGAAGAAACAATTTGATTGGCTATCTCTTTCACTTCCTCTGTCCCTTTAAGAACTTGGGCAGGGCCTGGTTGAGGTACAACTGTCCATCATAGGAGCGGGAACGCTGATTGGTCCAGACGTATCTGGGCCCCGCCCGCGCCGTTCTCCGGGTTCAAATGCTGCGGCGGGACGCCCGGGGCGGAGCGGAGCGCTGACTGGCGGGGTCGGCTGAGCGTGAGTGTGGTTCCCCTACGCCCAATTTCCCCTCCACCCCATTCTGCAGGACCTGGGGAAGGGCCTCCTCCACCCACACCAATCCCAGCTTTGCCTCTCGGAGCCGGGAGGGCGGCGGTTCCACCCCTAGGGCTTCCGGGGGTCGGGAGGGTCTTCCTAGGCTGGTGGTGCACTGGCCCACTTCCACCAGAGCCGAAGGGTCGGCCAGGCGATGCTGCGGCCAGAGGAATTGTTCCTTTCTGAAGCTTGGTGGGGTCCTGTGTTTATTCTGCCCTGCCTCCTGTCAGCATTACTAGTGGGGGCTGGTAGCGCCTTAGAATCTGTGTGACCTTAATTTGTTTTAGTGTCTTCATACTCTTCGTACCCATCCATCACTCTTCCTGCCTCTTTCACCCTGTTCCAGCCCAGCTATTGTTAGAGAAGCCTAGGTCCTACCTCAGAACCTTAACTCTGGCTGTGCCCTCTGCCCGGGATACTTTTCTTTCCCCAGTTATCAGCAAGGCTTGCTGCTTTAACGCCCTTCAGGTTTTGGTTCAGATGTCACCTTGTCAGTGACGTTACTCTGACGCCACTGTTACACACACACTGCCATGCCCCAATTCCCCCATCTTGCTCTTTTTCTTTTTTTTTTTTTTGAACCCCATGGCGCTTGAAACCTTTCAACATACCTGTATTATGTAATTTGTTTATTTTCAGTAATTTATTCAGTAGCTATTAGTATTTATGTGCCGGGCTATATGTTTCCCCACTATATGAAGATAAAAGTCCCTGCCCTGGTGGAGCTTACATTCTAAGGAGGGCAGATAAACAGACTTTTAAGAGAGTATGTCAGATAAGTGTTACTCCTGTTACACTGAATAAAAATCTGATTTTTAATCTCCGTCATCAGACTGAGCATCCCAAGACCCAGTGGTGGCTGATTTTCACCTCCCTTTCCTGATATCCTGAGGGAGCTCGGGATCTCTCAAGCCCTTCCTGCTCAAATCTGCAGAACACAATTAACCCATCTCCCTTCATCACCAGTGGGGAGATGTTGAAGTTCAAGTATGGAGCACGGAATCTGCCGGACGCTGGTGCTGCGGAATCCATTGCCAGCCGGGCCTCCAGGTTGAATCTTTTCTTCCAGGTAAGAGACTGGCTTGCCAACTTTGCTCACCTCTGTGTGTTTCCTTGGAACCTCTTTGTTACCTTTGCTTTTGTTATAGGACTGAGGCTGATCCAGGAGAAAATCCCCTTTGGTGTTTCATATGCGCTGATAGTTTTGGAAAGGAGCTGTTGTTCAGACAGGAGTGGGTGGCTGAACTTGCCCTGGAAGGAAGACCTTTTTTATGACTTCAGCACTAAAGTTTGTCCTTTTATTAAAGAAAAGTAATTGAACAAAGACACTCTTTTGACCGAAATTTCTATACTTGTAATCCTATAGAAATACAGAAATCTTTTTCATTCAAGGGATGTTTATGGTTTAGATTAAAAAAAAAAACAGTTTTGATAAATACCACACCTGTGAAACCCCCTTTCCTCTCAAGATACAGAACATTTCCATCACCCCAAAGGATTAAAACTTAATGTCAGATTTTTTTTCCATGTAGATTTCTAATTCTTTTGTTTCTGATGTAGGTGGAACACCGTTGATGTAGAAATCCTTGTTTGACTTACATATTTGTAAGTCAAAGGGACAATACAGATAGTGGTGAAGATTTAGGTTTGAACCCAGGCCCCAGTACTTGTTAGCTGTGTTACCTTGGGCGAGTCAGTTGCCTTCTCTGAATCCATTTTCCATTCTTTATAATAGAGGTTATAACACCTAATTTACAGAGTTGTGAGGATTAAATGAGATAATCCATGTAAAGTACTTAGTTTCTTGCCCAGCTCTTGGTAAGCCTTTTATAAATGGTAACTATTAATAATAAGTGTAGAAATAGTATTAGTGACAGTAATAATAAATTTTTTTTTAGCAGTCTTTCCTGATCTTTTTCTTTCCAATTAATACATGCTCTCATAGGCTTTTTAAAAAAAATTTATTTAATTTTTGGCTGTGTTGGGTCTTCATTGCTGTGCGTGGGCTTTTCTCTAGTTGTGTAGAGCGGGGGCTACTCTTCGTGGCGGTGTGCGGGCTTCTCACTACATTGGCTTCTCTTGTTGCGGAGCACGGGCTCTAGGCGCGCGGACTCAGTAGTTGTGGCTCATGGGCTCTAGAGCTCAGGCTCAGTAGTTGTGGTGCACAGGCTTAGCTGCTCCACGGCATGTGGGATCTTCCTGGACCAGGGCTTAAATCCGTGTCCCCTGCATTGGCAGGTGGACTCCTAACCACTGTGCCACCAGGGAAGCCCAGTAATAATAAATTTATGTTCACATAGCAGTAGTTATATTTAAGAAGGCATTTTTGCATGATACCTGTATGATGATAAATAGTAATACTATTTAGTAGTAAGTTAATAGTAATACTATTCAATTTAATAGTATTTAATAGTAATACTATTACATTTAAACCAACTATACTGGTTTAAATGTAATAGTATTTTACAATGTTATATTAGTTTCAACACTCATACGATCTTGAGGACATTTTTCCCAAGATATTGGTATTGGGGAATGTTCAAACAGGTCAGAATGGGGACAGATTGAAAGTGTAGGTGGGAGCATCCCCATCACCATTTAAGTCATGAGCCATTTTTCACTAATGAATAGTCTATTTTTAACCTCAGCTGACTGAGTGCTACCCCTTTTTAACCCCTTTATCGTTTTACTCCCAAACTTTCAACTTATGACAGAATTTATTAAGGGCTTACCATGTGCAGATGTGGAGGGAGACAGACTTGCCCAGAATCACACAGCTTGTAAATGGCAAAGCCACGCCCAGTTTTTGGTCTGTGGGTATGTAACTGCTGGGCAATACCGCCAGAGTATGTCAGAGTTTATTAAGTGTGTCTTGTACTTAAATGTCATTTTAACAGCAAGGATTGTGGATAAACCCCTAATTCATCTTTTTTTTAAACTAATGATTTCCACCCCGCTCCCTGGAAAGCTGTTATTTGCAAGTGTAGCGTAACCCTAACATTCGCCTTAATATAAACAGGTAAGGATACTGTTTTTCCCCCTTCCAGCTGAAACTGCATTCCTTCTTGGATGGGACTTGAACACAGCCAAAACTGAGATTGGACTTGAACCCACGATCCCTGACTTAGGAGGGGACTTGAACCCACTGTCCTTTAATTGAAACCACTCACCTGGTGTCAGGACTTACTGAAGCTCAGGTTCTCTTGTCTCAGCACAGAAAAGGCAAAGAGTGAGTTTCTTAGCATAGGATGCTTGTGAGAGATACAAACAGCCAACAAGGGAATGCAGCCCTGAGAGCAAAGAGGGGCTACGTTTTTATAGTCAAAGAAAAGGTGGGGAGAGGGGAAGACCACCTTTTTTCTCATTTTTGGGCAGACATCAAGGCTTATATCATTAGTTCTTCCTTTGACCCTATATGGTCTAACCGGGACTGTCATGGTGCTACTTAAATCAAGTATATTAGCAGGAGAGTGGTAACATATACTAAAATATGGTAATTCATCTCAGGTTGCAATATAATGTCCCCTTTCAGCTAGTTTCTTTCTCCTTTTACCTATATTTCTGTCTTGGCTACATGCAGAAATGCTCCTCTTCAAGGACCATTAACTTCCTGACTTCGTGTAAAAAGATTCAGAGCCCATAACTATTGTCTCGTGTTTTAGCTATCAGGACTTGTGGCTTTAGTGTACTTGGTACTTGGATGCACCTGGTCTTCCTTCAAGGTAGTATAGATTGTTGCTAGGTTACTGGATTCTTTTCTTGAGTGGTCATTAGCTTATAACAGTCTCCCAGACTCCCTTAAAATTCCCTCTCTGTCCTTAATCCCCTAGTGGGATTTCTAAACTATTTAATTATCCTACTCTATCCCTATCTCAGCGCCCTTTTAATGAGGTTTGGATAGAGAGTAGTGGTTTTGTTTTCCATTTAGGTAAGTACTTTAGACAGGGTCTCAGTTTCTACTTAACAGAACTTCCCCACAAGCTCTAGGTCAGTGGTTGGCAGACTTTAAAATTTTCGAGCCAGCAAAATTTTACAAATTTGGTGGGCTGACCTAGGTTTGCCAACTTTCTATTTTGCCAAGTAAGGAATGTAAAAAAAACACAGAAAAAAGAAAATCATATTATCTTCTGTATTTCATAAAGAAAGGACATTTTAAGAAATACCATGAGAGGAAGGACATCGTTGCAGAATAAAGGACCATTTTACAATTTGAATACATGTAGCTTTATAAAAGAGTCATCATGTGGTGTTCATCTTTTCTTATTTCATGGCAGACTTGAAAACTTTGTTAAGACTCAGTACTGTATTTGGGAACAGCTGCTTAAACTCATTAAGGAACAGAAGAAACAAAGAATCTTAGTTTCCCAGTTAGTGGCAGAACTCTAAAGTGACAGAAGGGTGACCTTTTGTGACCCAGTGCTTCACAAACCTGGCTGAGGTCTGACTCTCTAGGGAGGACTTGTTACTAAACATATTCTAAGCTACAAACTGGGAAATTGGAATTCAGTAGGTTGGGGTGGAACCTGAGAATCTGTTTTTTTTTTTTGTTTTTTAAGTGCTCCAGTTCTCCAAGTGATTCAGATGTAGCCAATCTGTTTCTGTTATCCAGTGCTGTGTAACAAACCACTCACAAAGTTTAAAACAACAGTGATTTATTTTGTCTTATGATTCTGTGGGTTGGCTGCATTCAACTAGGTGGTTCTTCTGCTGGGGTCACTCATGGGGCTGTATTGAGTTGGGAGCTTGGCTGGGACTGGAACATTTGGGTGCCAGCTGCTGGCTGGGGAGCCTCAGGGTTCTACTGACCTCTCTTCTCCAAAGGTCTTTCATTATTCAGTCAGTCTAACCTGGGGCTTGTAATTTTTTTCTGTGGATAATAAGTATTTTAGATGTCATGGGCCTTACGGTCTCTGCTGCAACTAGTCAACTCTGTCATTGTAGCACAGAAGCAGCCATAGACGATGTGTAAATTAATAGGTATGACTGTGTTCCAATAAAGCTTTATTTATAAAAACACGCAGTGGGCCAGATTTGGCTGACCCGTGGTCTAGCCCAAGCTTCTTGACTTGGTGGATGGCTTCCCCAAAAAAGCAAAAGTAGAAGCTGCCAGACTTCTTAAGGGTTCCACCTTGAACTGGCATATGATCCCTTATGTCATGTTCTGTTGGTTGACGTGAGTCATGGCGATGGCACAGATTCACGGGGAGAGGAAATAGATTCCGACTCTTGGTGGGTGCAGTGGCAAGTGCCTTCAGAGTTAGAGGAACTGTTGGTGGCCGGCTTTGCAGAGAGACCTGCACACAGTCCACAGCTTGGCACATGGGTTTCATTGCTCTAGACCAGGGGTGCAAACTCATGTCTTTGGGGGCCAGGCAGTGTAAAGGAGTCAAGTGAGCCAGATGGAAGAGCTGCGAGTCAGGTCTGCAGTGAAATGCAGACCACATCCGCTACCCAGAGGGGCAGCGCTCCTCAGCTGCAACTCAGCATCCCCAGGCAGGAATGTGGGGCATTGTTGCCAGATCTGCCAGGGTCTCATGAGAAGCCGGAAATCCTCCCCTCCTCTTTTTTTTTTTTTTGGTGTGAAATCTTCTGATTTTTCAATATTGGCAGATAACTCAAATTATTTTAAATACCACAGGCCAAACAAAACATGTCTGTGGGCTAGATGCAGTTTGCCAGTTTGCAGCTGTTGCTCGAGATCGTGAATAAATTCAGCTTTAGTGCAGTCACTCCATTTACACGACCCTAGATTGTTCAAGTGAATTAAACCAAAGTTATGTCAGCAAACCTCTGGGAACACAGGGAGGAAGAGGCAATCATTTGTGTCCTAGTGCAGAGACATGGAGATGTGACAGGACCAGCAGGGTTCAGAGTAAATGTCCCCACGAGCCTCAGACCATTAAGAAAGAAGGACCTTTTCTTACTCTTGGCATGCTGGTGAAGTTTTTCTCCCGAGGTGCTGGAGGAAGAAGCCCACGGTGATGGAATGTCCAAGTGATAACTTAATGACTGTCAATGGATGTTGCTTTAAAGAACGAGGCCACCGAATTATGTTGTTAGTGTGTGTCGTGAGCAGTTAGTCGAGTTGGTGGCTTGCAATTTACTCTGCGTGGATGTTATTGATCAAAGCTTTTCATTATTGACAGTGTCTCCATCTGCTGTTTGCTGTTTTTAGGGGAAACCACCCTTCATGACTCAACAGCAGATGTCTCCTCTTTCCCGAGAAGGGATATTAGATGCCCTCTTTGTTCTCTTTAAAGAATGCAGTCAGCCTGCTCTGATGAAGATTAAGCACGTGAGCAACTTTGTCCAGAAGTGTAAGTGTGGGCAACTTTTTCTTGAAAACTGTCCTGCTTAGAGAGAACTAGAAGGATGCCAGAGGCGGGATGTGTTTGTGGTCGGTGGGAGTGGGTGGGAAGTCTGCTTTAGATGGACTCACCTTCAAGGTCAGCTTCCACCTTCTGTCTCTGGGAGACCGGATAAGTCTTGGTTGCAAGTGACAGAAACTCAACTCAAACTAGCTTAGGCCAAAAAGTGAATTAAAACATTTTTTTTATTTTATTGAAGTATAGTTGATGTACAACATTGTGTTGATTTCTGCTGTACAGCAAAGTGATTCAGTTATATATATTGTTTTTCATTATGGTTTATCACAGAATATTGAATATAGTTCCATGTGCTGTGCTGTTGGCCTTTGTTGTTTATCCCAAAAAGTGAATTTTTTTTGGCTCATGAAACTGATAGTCCAGGGATGGGTCAAATTTTAGGCATGGCTGGTTCCAAGGACTTAAATAATGTCCTCTGACTTCATCTTTACACTCACTCAAAGCTGATTAAGCATTAAGCACAGTGCTCAGCGCCCACCGTATTTAATTTTAATAAATTGAATTTATTGTAATTAGTTTAACTTAATTTATTTTAAAATCGTAAGAAAATATGGGTATGCTAATAATGTTTAATGATTCTGGATTATATTCATCTTTATACCAATGCAGTCATAAAATATATATATATTTATATAAAATATATTTTTTATGGAGCAAGGGACTGACGAAGGCAGAAGTGCCTAGGGACTGTGAAAGTCATGAATAGGCCCTGCCCGCACCTTGTTGTTGTGTTTTATTTATTTATTTTCAAGTATTTATTTATTTATTTGGCTGCACTGGGTCTTAGTTGCGGCATGTGGGATATAGTTCCCTGACCAGGGATCGAACTCCGGCCCCCTACATTTGGGAGCGTGGAGTCTTAGCCACTGGACCACCAGGGAAGTCCACGAATGCACCCTGTTCTCGACTCTCCTTGACTTCCACGTGGTGGGGAAGTTGACTGCTGGTTCCCCAGTTTCGTATTTTTTCACGTGACCCCAGTGTTTTTCGACCAGCGGTGATTTTGCCTCCCAGGGACATTTGGCAGTATCTGGAGACAGTTTTGGTTGTCACAGCTGGCGGGGAGGGGGCTCATGGCAGCTAATGAGTGGAGCCCGGAGATGCTGCTAAACATCCTACAATGCACGGGGAAGCCCCCCCCCCCCCACCCAGAACTCTGGGACTAGTGGGCCTTTCTCTCTCACCGTGAAATCTCAGGGCCTCTTCCTCTCCATATGGCTCTTCTGTGTGGTCTCTCCATGAAGGGCTGGCCAACTACAGCCTGAGATGCCTGCTTTGTAAACAAAGTTCTGCTGGAATACAGCCACGCCTGTTCCCTAGGGCTGCTGTCACATCACGAGGCATTTGAGTAGGCGTGACCATATGGCCTACAAAGCCTAAAATATTTACTGTCTGGCCCTTTAAGAAAAAGTTGCTGACCCCTGGTCTACACTCTAGCAGAGATGTCTAGACCTCCTCCATGGCAACTCAGGGTTTCCAAAAGCACAAAAGTGGAAGCTGCCAGGCCTTTTTTGGGCTCAGGCCTGGAAGGGACGTAGGATCTCTTTGGCTGCATTCCACTGTTTGCAGTGAGGCATAGGGCCCCACAGATTCCATGTGCCGGGGAACTACGTGTATCTTCCACTGTCTATGTTCATGCAATCCCAGGGAAGATTCTCATTGGCTCTGCTTTGGGTCACTTGCCCACCCCTTGACCAGTCACTGGGCCAGGGCGTGAAGTACTGTGATTGGCCTCATCTAGGTGCCCAGGGGTCCAGGGCACTGTGGTCACCAGGACCTCATGGGAAGGGGGATATACATTGCCCAAAGGACCTGGAAGTTTTGAGTGGATTAAACCAATGTATTAGTAAGTGACCGTCGGTACCCTGTCTGTTCTCAGTGCCCTCATCTGCAAAATAGGGGAAAACACATTATCTCATCAATAGGGATTGAATGAGTTAGTGCACAGTCCAGGCTTATCATGTTGCCTGGCACGTGGAAACAATCAATAAATGTTACCCAATAATGATAACCATAAACCTCAACGTTTTAATATATTGTGTACCTTTAACTTGAAAATGGACTTGGCGTATTTGTTCATGATTCTGTGTTTGTTTGAATAAGCTCCCACCTTATTTTGTGGAATATTTAAATTCTCAAATAGGGAGTGGGAGGGGAAGGGGAAGGGGAAGGGGAATTATGTGACAGACTAATTTACTGAGCTATCTACATGCACCTTCTTTAGTCTTGAGATTGCCCTCCGGTTCCTTTAAAGCAGTGGATCTTCTAGACTCATTCAGTAATCAGGGGACTAGACTTAGTGAAACATAGATTTTTCTAGTAGAATCCTCTTCCAGGGAGATGTTTCATATTTTTAAAGAGGCTTCCTGGAGAGTATGGTTGAGAGACTATGACTGGAAAAGGGTGATTGCATTAGTATGCTTTTTTTTCTCCCCTTTGATTTTCTGTTTTGGAATGTAAGCTTCATTTCTCCATGGGAAGAAGGGTCCAACAGCTCTTACTGCATAAGTTTTTCGAGTCTTGCAATAGAGATGGAGATTTTCTTCAGGGACTGTTGGAGGAAGTGAGACAGAATAATACAGCCCTGAAGCAGTGCCCCTAGCTTGGGCCAAGAGAGGGCAGGGAGCTGGCATCTGGGAACCAGGGAAAGGCTTTTTGTTTCTTAATTGTTATTCTAGCCCCAGTGCCTAAAACAGTGTCTGGTTCACAGAAGGTTTTAATAAATATTGGTTGACTGACTGTTGCTGATGAACAGAATAAGTAGCAAAATCTTAAGTAGTAGATCACATATTTTATGTAAAAAATATCAAGCGTGATATTAAAACATGCAGACAAAGTGTTGATAATGGTTAAAGTTGGGCTGTTCTTGGTGATCTGACAGTAGCTGAAATTCTACCCTCTCTTAACTAGGTTCGCTGCAGGCAAGCGTATGTTCACAACCTTAGTACTCTGGGCAAAATGTAACTTTAAGAAGTTTTTTTTCCCCCCCGATTGCAAACATGTTACAAAGTAATTATTTGCAGCAACGTGGATGGACCTAGAGATTATCATACTAAGTGAAGTATGACAGAGAAAGACAAATATCATATGATATCATGTATATGTGGAATCTAAAAAAAATGATACAAATGAACTTATTTACAAAGCAGAAATAGACTTACAGACATAGAAAACAAATCTATGGTTACCAAAGGAGAGGGGAGGGATAAATTAGGTGTTTGAGATTAACATATACACCCTGCTATATATAAAATAGGTAACTAACAAGGACCTACTGTATAGCACAGGGAACTATATTCAATATCTTGTAATAACGTATAATAGAAAAGAATCTAAAAAATATTTATATATAGCTAGTCACTGCTGTACACCTGAAACTAACACAAAATTGTAAATTAACTATATTTCAATAAAAATATTTTAAAAATACAAAGTTAAATATAAAAGGTCAGAGTGGGAGAAAATCCCTCAAAATCTTTCCTAAGATAACCACTGTTAACGATTTGGTGCGTAATACTGCAGTTTTTCTTTTGTCCTTATAAAGTATTTATTATGAAATGTTCAAACATACCTAAAGGTGAAGAGACGAGTGTCGTGAGCCCCCACATACCAATCCACTAGCTTGAGCAATGAACCCTTTTCCATTGCATGTTCTAACATTACTGTGTTTTAATTTTATGCAAAATGGCTCGTATGTTTATAATGCTTTTGCCACTAGGTTTGCTCACCTAGCAAAATATTTACTCGACAGGTATTTACGGAGCACTCGCTATGTGTCAGCTTCTGTTTTGGCTGCTGGGTTTACAGTAGTGATCAAAACAGAAAAAATCCTTGTTCTTGAAGAACATAGACTCTAGTGGAGGTCGAGCTACTGAATTCTTTTAAACATGTGCCTAATATTCTTTTTTTTTTTTTTAACATCTTTATTGGGGTATAATTGATTTACAATGGTGTGTTAGTTTCTGCTTTATAACGAAGTGAATCAGTTATGCATATACATATGTTCCCATATGTCTTCCCTCTTGCGTCTCCCTCCCTCCCACTCTCCCTATCCCACCCCTCCAGGCTGTCACAAAGCACCGAGCTAATATCCCTGTGCCATGCGGCTGCTTCCCACTAGCTATCTACCTTACTACATTTGTTAGTGTGTATATGTCCATGACTCTCTCTCGCCCTGTCAAAGCTCACCCTTCCCCCTCCCCATATCCTCAAGTCCGTTCTCCAGTAGGTCTGCGTCTTTATTCCTGTCTTACCCCTAGGTTCTTCATGACATTTTTTTTTCTTAAATTCCATATATATGTGTTAGCATACGGTATTTGTCTTTTTCTTTCTGACTTACTTCACTCTGTATGACAGACTCTAGGTCTATCCATCTCATTACAAATAGCTCAATTTCGTTTCTTTTTAAGGCTGAGTAATATTCCATTGTATATATGTGCCACATCTTCTTTATCCATTCATCCGATGGTGGGCACTTAGGTTGTTTCCATCTCCGGGCTATTGTAAATAGAGCTGCAGTGAACATTTTGGTACATGACTCTTTTTGAATTTTGGTTTTCTCAGGGTATATGCCCAGTAGTGGTATTGCTGGGTCATATGGTAATTCTATTTGTAGTTTTTTAAGGAACCTCCATACTGTTCTCCATAGTGGCTGAACCAATTCACATTCCCACCAGCAGTGCAAGAGTGTTCCCTTTTCTCCACACCCTCTCCAGCATTTATTGTTTGTAGATTTTTTGATGATGGCCATTCTGACTGGTGTGAGATTCTTTTATGTGGGTGGACTCTTAGGCTGTTTCCCCTTTCCTACTAACGGACCTCTAGGTTGTTTCTGATTTTTTTCCTGTAACAAACAGCGCTTATCGTAAGTATCTTGATATGTATGTCTTTGGAGCATTTCTGTGAAGGATGAATTCCTAGAGATTGAAGTGCTGCAATACTGAGTTTCTAAAAAGGAAGATGTACACTCATCTGTGGTGGCTTTTGCCTCCTGGGTCCAAATATATATCTGACAAGGTCCTTCTTTGACTGCATTTTCATTCCATGCTTTGGGTCTTTACCTCCCCTCAATGTTCGGTCTGCACTGGGCTCAGAGTGGGCAGGGATGAAGGGTCGCTGTGGTTTTGAAGTCACAGAAGTTGCTGGTAGGGAGAGAAGTTGTGAAGGGTTATTTTTTCCACAGTCATAGACATGAGTTTAGCATCTCATCTGTTCACCTTAATAATCCACAAGCCTGACCCTGTTGGACAGGGGAGGAGTTGGCAGGACATGGCCGAGGCCAGGAAGCCCCAGAGGAAGTTTGGGCAATGGCGCCTACCCTCGGCACCAAAACCAGTAAGCCACTTGGTGTCTTTGGTCAACTTACACATTTGGAGGGCGGACCACAATGAAATCTGTCGTGTACAAAATGAACCCCATGACGGACACAGCTTCCTGTGGTTCTGAGGTTAAGAAGTGGGGGACCCAGCAGCTGACAGTGGAGAGTGACAAAAGCAGAGATGACCTTCTGGACATTTAGATGGAAACCAATGCAGGTGAAAGTCCACTGGTAAAAACTGACTTCTGATATGTTCTTTAATTGTCCAGTGAGCAATCCGTAATTGATATATAATTTAAGTCCAACTTGTAACGAGATTTTTTAAACTGGAAAAAAAAAATCCAAAAGCCTTTGGATAACAGCATTGCGATGTGGAATGGTTTCTCAGAATTCTGAGAGCATCGTGATGGTGTTGCCTGCAAGCGGTTTTGTCTCCCTGGGTGATTGAGATGCCTGGTGGTTGCCAGTGACAGACCCAGAGTTATTAAGTTGGACAATGCTGTAAGCAACACGGGGGCCCAAGGCCTAACAGAATCAGGAGAGCCTGGCCTTGTGTGCGAGCAGTGATGAAATCAGGTTCAAGCCAGCATATTTGGGGAATTAATAATTCAAAACTCAAGTACTAGATCTGAAAGAAACTTGGAAGAGGGCAGGGCAGAAAGGCTGGGCTTGGCACAGTGATGTCAGGGCAAAAGGAAAATATCGTGCAGCTTTCAGTTTTGCTTCTGCATGGAATTCTCCCTGAAAGTGCTCTTTCTTTATTTTTTTGTTTTCCAACGGTCACGATGAATTCATGCGGATCCACCCACCCCTCTTGCCTGATTACTCAAGGGGCCAAAAGAAGGTGTTTTTAGGATGACTGTTGAAGTAACAGATGTGGTTACTGCAGTGATGTTCATCGTATGAGCCTTTGAGCTAAGTTAATTCAACTCCACCCACGCAACAAAGAAAGGGAGTGGGTAACAACAATTAAAATTGCATCGGCTAATTCATTAATATGTTGACAAGTGACTGTGGTTATGAAGTGGCTTTTCCCTTTGTTGGATTCTGTCCCTTTCGCTGTGTGAACAACTCTCTGAGTGATTGTAACTCTAGAGTGTGGCTCCCAGCTTTATCTGGTGCCCACCCACAGAAATGAGGATCACTCCAGGGTACCCGTGGGATTTCAAGAGTCCCTTGGTCTTCACCATGGCACCTTTCTGAGGGATTCTTCAGGATAATTTTGATTACATGTTTCTCTTGTCTTGCTTAGGAGTGTAACCCTCTATATGAGGCAGCTTCCCTATATCAGGCAGGATTGAAGGATTTGGTCAGTCATAACTGTTCCGCTCTATTCTTTTTTTTTTAAATATTTTATTGAAGTATAGTTGATTTACAATGTTGTTAATTTCTGCTGTACAGCAAACTGATTCAGTTATACATATATATATTCTTTTTCATATTCTTTTCTATTATGATTTATCACAGGATATTGAATATAGTTCCCTGGGCTATACAGTAGGACCTTGTTGCTTATCCATCCTGTATATAATAGTTTGCATCTGCTAATCCTAAACTCCCAGTCCATCCCTCCCACCCCTCCTCCCCCTTGGCAACCACAGGTCTGTTCTCTATGTCTTTGAGTCTGTTTCTGTTTTGTAGATATGTTCATTTGTATCGTATTTTAGATTCCACATATAAGTGATATCATATGGTGTCTGTCTTTCTCTTTCTGACTTACTTCACTTAATATGATAATCTCTAGGTCCATCTATGTTGCTGCAAATGGTATTATTTCATTCTTCTTTTTAAAAATTTTTTTATTGGAGTATAGTTGATTTACAGTGTTGTTTCAGGTACACAGCAAAGTGGATCAGTTATACATACACACACATATATATATATACTTTTTTTTTTTTAGACTCTTTTCCCATATAGGCCATTACATAGTATTGAGTAGAGTTCCCTGTGCTATACCGCAGGTTCTTATTAGTTCATTCTTTCTTATGGCTGAGTAATATTCCATTGTATATATATAAACCACATCTTCTTTATCCATTCATCTGTTGATGGACATTTAGGTTGCTTCCGTGTCTTGGCTATTGTAAATAGTGCTGCTATGAACATAAGGGTGCATGTATCCTTTCGAATTATTTTGTCTGGGTATATGCCCAGGAGTGGGATTGCTGGGTCATATGGTAGTTCTATTTTTAGTTTTTCTGAGGAACCTCCATACTGTTCTCCATAGCGGCTGCACCAATTTACATTCCCACCAACAGTGCAAGAGGGTTCCCTTTTGTCCACACCATCTCTAACAGTTATTATTTGTAGACTTTTTAATGATGGCAGTTGTGACTGGTGTGAGGTGATACCTTATTGTAGTTTTGACTTGCATTTCTCTAATAATTAAGTTCCACTCTATTCTTTAGACCATTAGAGTTGTTGCAAATCCAGCAATGCCCCAACTTAGTGCTGTTAAATAAATATATGTTAGATTCCAAATCTGCCACCCGTTTAGTCCACACTTTAAACACTGAGAATCTCTCACTGTTCCGCCCCCTCCTCCAATGCCCCAAATTCATATGTTAAGGCTCTATCCCCCAACATGTGAAGGCTTTGGGAGATAATTAGGTTTAGATGAATTCATAAAGGTGGTCCCCCATGATGGAATTAGTGTCCCTGGAAGAAGAGGGACGAGGGCTCCTTTTCTTTCTGCCACATGAGGACACAGGGAGAAGGTGGCCGTCCATCAGTCAGGAAGTGGGTTCTCTCCAGGATCTCAGTCTGCTGGCCTTCCCAGCCACCAGGACTTTGAGAAATACATGCCTGTTGTTTAAGCCGCTTTGCCCATGGGTCTGTGGTGTTTTGTTAAAGCAGTCAGGGCAGATGAAGACACCAGCTGAGAGATTGCACTCGGAGAAGGAATAGACTATATGCCAAGAAAAAAGATAGCTGCAAACCCATCCAGGTGTGTGATATGTCAGCTCTGCAGGACCAAGGTCAGGGTTCTATTTGGTTCCTTGGGGTCAGGCTTTGTTTTTCCCTTTGGTAGCGCTGCTGCATATTAAGGCCAGGAAGGTATTTACTGACACGATCCAAGGGAGATAAGACTTGGGCTAGTGGGATAAAACTGAGCAGGACACGTGTAGTCAGAATGGAATGATCTGGAAATCAACTCCAAAGTCGACTGACATGGGGATCACATTGCTTACATCCCATTATAAACTGATCTAAATGCTGGTAAGAACTTTTGATCACACACTGCCCTGCAGCCTCCAGAGAGAAGGAAGAAAAGCATGTTTTCCGTTCTCCTTCCCCTATTTTCTACGTCTACAGGATTCAAATCATAGCTGCCATGGAAACTGTGCTTTGGAATTTCTGGAGCCCTTAATTTTAACTTAGCATAAGAAAACACTTTTATGCTGATTTTATAATTATTCACGACGACGAGAAAGTGACTAAGTGTCTTCTGACAGCTAGGGAAGACATCGCAACACTTTCTTCTTTCTTCCTTTCTTTTCGCTTTCATAAAGATGTGCGTATTTGAAGCACGTTATGGATCAGGAGTCACTCTTCCGTCTTTTGCAGATTCTGACATCGTAGCTGAGTTGCAGGAGCTCCAGCCTTCAGCAAAGGACTTTGAATGGAGAAGTGTGGTAGGTTGCGGTAACTTTGCCGAAGTGCAGGTGGTCAGAGAGAAAGCGACCGGGGACATCTATGCCATGAAAGTCATGAAGAAGAAGGCTTTGTTGGCCCAGGAGCAGGTAGGAGCGTTTAACATCACAGCATTTTCCCCCTTTCTGTACCAGCATGTTCATTGCAGAGATGAGAATCTGCTGAATTGGCATCTGGGATGGAGCCAGTTTTCCTCTGCCTCTCTAGTTAACTACGGTGGCACAGCCAGGAAGGTCTGAACACTCTTGAACTGACATCGACTAATTTTGAAGACTGACAAGCTCCCCTGAGTTGCTTTTATAGTTGCATATTATTCAGAACCAACTTGGCCTTTTCACTAATGAATTGGAGATGATCTTTCATGACCATCCCTTGGGGATTCAGAGATGTGCATATTATGGGGTGAGTCAGATAGCCTTTGCTTTCGTACGCATCTTATATATTTGTGTTGTGGGCATGTGTATTTGATTTTAAAACAGGCCTCTGAAGAAATTAAATTGTTCTGTGGCTAGGGAGTTGCTGGTTGGAGAGCAGGTGAGAAGTTATCTTTCCTGTTGTGGTGTTTTTCTCTCTTTTAAACAAGGCTACTGCCTCCAGACAGTATTGATTCATTTGCCTCGTTTCTAGAGAGGTGGCCATCAGCCTTGGTGTTCAGACAGCAATTTATTAGTTACCCATGTTCAGGTGCACATCATGTGTCTGATAATGGACCC
Organism: Monodon monoceros; assembly: GCF_005190385.1. Taxonomy (NCBI): domain Eukaryota; kingdom Metazoa; phylum Chordata; class Mammalia; order Artiodactyla; family Monodontidae; genus Monodon; species Monodon monoceros. Next base: position 77,525,064 of record NW_021703765.1, on the reverse strand, counting down.
AGCTCCGTGGGAAGCCTGCAAAAGGAATCGAAGCTCCATGGCTGTTAATTTCAGGGTTTTAGAACAACCTTGGAAAGTGGAGGTAAAGCACAGATCCGTAAAGCAGGCACTTAGGAGCTAAAGCATCACAGAAGAGGGAGCAGTTAGCAAATTCATGAACAATAGAATGAGGAGAGGTGTGGGTGAGCCAGAGACAGTTAGGGAAGGTTCACAGTGCTGAGAGGGAGCATGGGCTCTGGACAGAGAGAAGTGACGAGAATGTACCAGGTAGAAGTGTGGCGTGTGTGCCGTTCTGGAGGTGTGAGTATTAGAACGCTACGCAGATGTGTTTGTTTGTTTTTGTTGTTTAAGTGGTTTAGAACGAATAGACTGGGAGATGGGGAGAAATAAGGTTATTGGAGTTGGGAGGGAGTGATTGGTGGGAAACCTCAAGAACCTTTTTTGGTTACTGTGATAAAATACATGCAACATAAAATTTACCATTTTAGCCATTTTTAAGTGTACAGTTCAGTGGCATTAAGTACATTCACAGTGTGCCACCATCACCGCTGTCCTTCTGCAGAACTTTTTCATCATCCCAGATAGAAACTCTACCCATTAAATAGTAACTCACCCTCCCCAAGGACTGCTTTTTGGAGTCACAGTTTAATTTGTGAGATCTTTGGGGATCACGTAGGTTTTTGGAGGAAGGCGGCTGGGATCTGGGTCTGAGTACCTAAGTGACTTTGTGTGGTCTCCAGTCAGAGACTCAGCGGAGGGCAGGAAGCTGCTTGTCAGCATCCAGGAAAGCTGTGGCGTGCGTTCAGGAATGAAATGTGGGCAACTTCACAGAAAGGACAAATGACAGGACATGGCAAATCATTCGGAAGAGAGGCGTGGAAGATGCCCACTCAGCCACCCAGCACCTAACAACCACCTGTCATCAGGCCACACCTGCTGAGCACCAGTCGTGTCTGGTGTGTTCCTAGGTCCTTGGAAGAGGCCTTAGATGTAGGCTTGTGCTGCTTATATTTCAGGTGGGAAATGGTGCATATCAAAGGAAGCAAATTCAGCGTCTACGATACTGCAGGCAAGTGATAGAGACACTCACATAGGTGTGCGTTCCTCCAGGTGAATGACTTGAGATGACCCCTTGCGAGGCGTGGGCTGGGAGATTTAAAAATCGCACACACCCGGGAGCTAATTAACCCCACCCACCCATTCCTTACCTGAGCCATGGTGAGGCTTTGGAATTGAAGGGTGTGAGAAGAGAAGTCAGCACAGGGAGTTGGGGGAAGGAAGTGCCAGAGAGGAGGTGAGAAGAGGTAGCATCCTGTGAACAAGACCTGTCACCTAGGAGAAGCCAGCAACCCCGCCCAGAGCTCCATGAAAACTGGAAGAGGTCCCCAGAGACCATTTGTTTTAATAGAAGCTTCAGGGGTCGGACGAGGTGTCAATGATAAGCAAGTGAAGTTGTAGACCCTTCTGTTCAGCCAGCCTTCACTGAACACTTTTTATGTGCCAGGAAAACAGAAGGATCAGCAAATCCCACACGGTAGATTTCGGGGGTTGGGTTGGTGTTTCCCAGATGTGTTAGAGGTTAAACTGGTGGTGTGCATGATGATTTTGGGCAGTACACACATGGACAGAACTATTTTAAAACATTTAATGGTTTAGTATTAACTGGCATATCCAAACCTGGCACTTTCACAGATGTTACTCTTAGAACGAAATGGAAGAAGGTGTATTTAAAATTAAATTACTTGGAAACAGTCACAAATTTACAGAAAAGTCACAAGTATAGTGTGTCAGTCAAGGTTCTATAGTATATATATATGATAATGCTATCTATACACATTGACTATACATACATGTACACATTGAATATACATACATGTACACATTGACTATACATACATACGCATATGTGTATGACTTACCTGACTGTGGGCGCTAGGAAGGCTGAAATCTGTAGGGCAGGTCAAGAGGCTGGAAGCTCTCAGGCAGAAGCTGGTGATGCAGTCTTGAGGCAGAATTTCTTCTTTCTCAGGGAAGCCTCAGTTTTGTTCTTAAGACCTTTCAACTGATTGGATGAGGCACACCCAAATTATCAAGGATAACCTCCTTTACTAAATTAACCACCGCCTACACAACAGCCTCACGGCAACACCTAGATTAGTGTTGGCTTGAATGACTGGGTGCTAGAGCCTAGCCAAGTTGACACACAAAACTATCACATATAGTATCAACAACTTCCTTTTCCTGAACCATTTGAAAATCACTCACCAACCCGATGCCCCATTATCTCCAGGTACTTCAGAGTACATTTCCTATAATAAGGACGTTTTCCCATGAATGACAACACAACCATCAAAATCAGGAAATCAACCATGATAAAATTACCACCATCTAATCCTCAGGCCCCACTCAGGGTTCACCAGTTTGTTCCATGGTCTTTTAGAACAAAAGGATTCACTTCAGGATCCCACGTGGCATTTAGTTGTCCTGTCCCTCTAGTCTTTTCAGTCTGGAACAGTCCCTTCATTTCTCCCGGACTCTCATGACCTTGGCGACTCTGAAGATTGTAGGCCAGTTATTTTGTAAAATTTAGATTTGTCTGATGTTGCTCATGCTGAGATTCAGGTTCAGGCAGGATTATCACAGACAGAATGCTCTGTTCCTCTCATTGCATCCCAACAGGTGAGTCTCAATTTCAGTTTGTCACATTCCTGAGGATGTCACTTTGGTATCTGCCGCACTTATCCACTGTGGAGTTAACTCCTTTCCCCTTTGTAATTACATATGTATATTTTGGAAGGAGATACTTTCAAACTATGGAAATACCTATTTCTCATAAAACTTTCAATCCATGAATTTATTTATATCTGTATGGACTTGCATTTTCCTGTCAGTGAATTACAATCCATTCCTGTCATAATATATTTTTATACTCAGATTGTCCCCAAGTTGGCCAATGAGAGAAAAGGGAACCCTCTTGCACTGTTGGTGGGAATGTAAATTTAGACAGCCACCATGGAGAACAGTATGGAGGTTCCTTAAAAAACTAAAAATAGAATTACCGTATGATCCAGCAATCCCACTTCTGGGCGTATACCCAGAGAAAACTGTAATTCAAAAAGACACATGCACCCCAATGTTCATTGCAGCACTATTTACAATAGCCAGGTCATGGAAGCAACCTAAATGCCCATCGACAGACTAATGGTTAAAGAATATGTGGTACATATATACAATGGAGTATTACTCAGCCATAAAAAGGAACAAAATTGGGTCATTTGTAGAGACTTGGATGGACCTAGAGACTGTCATACAGAGTGAAGTAAGTCAGAAAGAGACAAACAAATATCGTATATTAGCACATATATGTGGAATCTAGAAAAATGGTACAGATGAACTGGTTAGCAAGGCAGAAATAGAGACACAGATATAGAGAACAAATGTATGGACACCACAGGGGGAAAGTGGGGGTGGGGTGGGATGCATTGGGAGATTGGGATTGACATGTGTACACGAATATGTATAAAATAGATAACTAATAACCTGCTGTATAATAAATAAAATTAAATTAAAAAAAAAAGAATCTCCTCAGGTTGGCTTTTGTGTCCTTTTGACATATTCCCCATCTTTGAGTTCTGTGTTGCTTTCTGATACAGCAAGATGTTCAGGCTCTTACACTTTTACTTTACCTGCCCCAGACCTGCAATCAGTCATTTCTCCAAGGACCTCTTTTTGTTTTGTTTTGTTTTTGTTTTTAAGTGGAAAATGGTATTTAGAGGCCACGATCTGGGCGCTAGGTGTTCTGATTGCTATTGGGATGTCATTGCTCCCAGACACCTTTCAGTGGACAAAGCCAGGGAATACATGTACATGTATGCAGTATACCTACCTTCACACACACAGACACACATTTACATCTCTGTTTATTTCTGTATCTATCTCTATATGTTGAAAACCATGTGTTCACATCGACACTTCCAAGTCCAGTCCAGCTTCACGAGGTTCATTGTAATTTTCACACTTTCCATGTTTGTAACTCTCTTCTCTGATATCACCCTTAATATTTTTCACTTATTTTATGCACCTGTGTCCATCCAATCTACTGTGTTTGCTGCTTCCGCCTCCCCTTGGTAGGTTCAGATGCCCTGCTCTAGGCCATCCCTACATGTGATGACCTTCCTCACCTTGCTTGGACCAGTCACCCTGTTCTGGGCCACCATGGCTCTCCTTGCCACCTGTCATGGATGCTTACCTGGTGGTTTTTCTCCATCTGAGGGCTTTAGGACTGAATTGCTCAGGAAGGGAAGGTAAAGAGAAAGAGATTTAGATTTAGAAGTAGTGAGTTGACTTTAAAGAAAGACGTTAAGTAAATAATTGGACACATATGCATCTGGCAAAAATGGTGAGCAAAGTAGGCAGAAGGATGAGATTTGTGGAATGTTGGGCTAAGTGATGGCTTTTTTAAAACAAAACAAAACTAGAATTATCAGTTTAAGCAAAGGGCATTTTCCCCATCACACTTAGTTCTTTATAATTGTCTAAACAGTTTCTTTTCCCCCTAGGTTTCATATTTTGAGGAAGAACAGAACATATTATCTCAGAGCACAAGCCCTTGGATCCCCCGGTTACAGTATGCCTTTCAGGACAAAAATAATCTTTATCTGGTGAGTCTTTCCATCTCTCTAGAATTAGTCTGGTGTTGCAATAATCAGATAGTACAGCTGTGGAATTCAATGTGGTTCTTGCCCACGTGGCCCACAACACCTCTCATTCTTTCTCATGCTTTCCTGACTTTCAGGTGTCTTCCTGTTCTTCTTGTCTTAAATATGAAGAACTAACCCATTTAGAAAGAGCTTCATTTATTGCTAGATATTGTAGCTGTGGCTCACAGAGCAATAAGGAGAAGTCATTTATTTGGAAATAGTCTGCTGTTTCCTTTAACAGAATCTTGCTTTAAATTAAAAAAATTGAGATAATGCATAGGTATTATAAGAAAATGCAAATGCTGCAGAAATTTATGAAATAGAAGGGAACATGCTCTACCTTTCTTTCTAATCTCTTTCCCCAAGGAAACAAATGTTAATGGTTATGTATGTTCTTTCTGGCCCTTAACCACGCCTTGCGGAAAAATATTTCTATGTCTATGCGTGTAACACACGTATATAGTGTGTTTTACAAAAATGGTATATTACTGTCTACTTTGCTCTTCAGCTTGCTTTTTGCGTTGAACGATTTGTCCCTGACATCTTTCCATGTCACTACATGCAGATCTGCCTCATTCTTTCGAGCAATGCCATGGTTTTTCCTGATGTGCCTGTAGCATAGCTTACAGAATGCTAAAATTCATTTTGGGGCCTTGTTTAGGCTCTTGGGGGTTTAGATTCCTAAAATTAAAAAGGTATCCTAAAAACAATTTTTGTTCTTGATTCAGCCCTTAAAACAAGACTATCCTATTACGTTGAATGGAGATAAACTTCTGTAAAGCTCATGTCAGAGAAAAGGGTAAGAGAGAGACGGATTCCTATTTGTCTTGAACCTCCACTGGGCATTTTGGGGGGACTTTACACCTTTATTTCTGACCTGGAATAAACAGTTTATTTGCCTTGGTCCCTGGCCCTACCCAGCCTTCTGAGCAAGGACATTCTCACACAGATGCACTGGGAGACCGGCCTTGCGCTGACCAAGTGCTCCTTCAGAATCAACAGCACACCTGTGGTCTCTGTGTCCCGAAACTTCCTTTCCTTGAATATTGTCTTGGAAGCTTTTCTTCCTTGACACATGGGGCTTGGAACCCTTTCCTTTACTAATGACCTTGGTGTGTTTCTAAGCTCACTGGTGTTCTAGGACATTTGTTGCATACATGATATTTGTCTTGTGCTCTCTGTGTCTTGCGGAGTGCCTTGTATTTGGGCATATTAACAGATTTATTCGTTAGCCTTCAGAAAAGCAGTTACCTTGACACAGCAGGCTCTTTGTTTGTTTGTTGTTGTTGTTGTTTTGGACATTTTAACTGGAGCCCTGCAAATGATATAGCACACCAGCGTGTGAGCATAATGTTAGTTTTTGAGGCCACACAGCACACAGGCCATCCTGGAGCTAGGAAGGGCTCTGATTTTTGGCAGAAGTTGAGACTCCACAGATTGCTCTGCTCTGAAATCTTATCGTACTCTTCCTCTGAGTCGAAAAGCTCAACCTTTTTGATGTCCAATCTCATGCAGCTTCTTCTTCATAAAAGTAGCACTGTTGAGATGCTTTGGGACTTTCACACCATCATGGTCAGTTTTGGTAGAGGTGATGGCAGATTCTGAGTGTCCTGCGTAAAGGAACTCAGATGAATGTGAGGGCTAGTGGTCCAGTCCCAAGCGGCAAGCTCCTGCTCAGTTCCTGCAGGGAAACCACCCTCTGCTTGTCTCTGGGGTGGCCAGTGAGGATGGTCAGCGGGGCCCTAGGAGCAACACTCGTAGTTGTTTTCATGTTGATTATAGTTGGGTTTTTTTCCCCCCACTGCTCAACAGTTTCCAAAGCATATCTCTGGGAGGGTGATATTTGGGCGTTTTGAGAAGTTTAAACTCTTCAGTGTCACCCTTTTTGTCCATACCAATTGGCCTTGTCACAGTGGTAAGAACCGTCTCTTTCTTTTTCTTAATTGTGGATTTGACTGCTGTGGACTTCTGCTTGCATGTAACTTTTCTGGAATACCTTGTAGATTGGGAATATCTGCCGTTCCTCTGCTAGGACAGGCTCCCATCTGCAGGGGGCTTCCTGTTTTGGGTCTTTGGGCTGTGGGGCTTCCCTCTGGCTCTTGACACTGGCATTGGCATCCTTAGCTTAGGATGGTCTTCTCAGTTTTTCTACCCACCATCTTGGGAAATGGGACTGTTCTCAAAACGAGTGTTTTCTTGCATTCTGGTTGCCTCAGCACATTGATACCTGGCTGCAAGGAGGTTTTTATACCCTTCTTAAGTAGCTCAACTGGGTATTACCAGTGGGGTCTTGTAATTATTTCCTTGCCTGCATTCTCTTTTCCAGTACTTTGGAATAAAATGCTTGCTAAGGGTACCGTTTTCATATGAAAAATCCAAACTTAGCATAGGAATTAAGGTATGATGATAGATCCACCGCCTCTTGTCTGCAATTCTGAAATACCCCGTACTCTGGAAAACCTCATGTTATTTTATTACTTATTTGGCAGCAAGACCTGACTTGAGCTTTGTAGCAAAACCTGACCCGAACTCTTATTCATTCCCTTTAGAGTGACTGTTCATCCATTTTGCTGCAAGTTATGAGTATGTTTGATTACAGGGTGATATCCCAGGCCCTACCTGAGGGTGTTGCATAATACAAACCATACGCAACATTGTGCCGTCCTAAAATCTGAACATTTCTGAATCTGGAGACACATTCTGCCTGTGGCAAGATAAGGGCACTATACGTCTGTATTTGTGTTATAACGTACTGAAATTCCACTGTGCCTCTAGATCGTTACACCTTTGAGGTTTGGGGAAACATACAAATCGTAGTAAACTCCCCTGGCAGTTAAACATTAATTTGTAATGCAGTTGTTGTTTAATTGAAGATATATTCTTTCGTTCTTTATTTTTAATATGATTGATGTTATTTTTATTTTTGGCTGCATTGGGTCTTTGTCGCTGCATGTGGGCTTTCTCTAGTTGCGGTGAGCGGGGGCTGCTCTTTGTTGTGTTGCGTGGGCTTCTCATTGCGGAGGCTTCTCTTGTTGCGGAGCACAGGCTCTAGGCACGCGGGCTTCAGTAGTTACAGCACGTGGGCTCAGTAGTTGTGGTGCACAGGCTCAGTAGTTGTGGCTCGTGGGCTCTAGGGTGTAGGCTCAGTAGTTGTGGCGTATGGGCTTAGTTGCTCCGCGGTATGTGGGATCTTCCTGGACTAGGGATAGAACCCGTGTCCCATGCATTGGCAGGTGGATTCTTAACCACTGCACCACTAGTGAAGTCCCCAAAGATACATTTAAAATCAATGACATAGCAGCACTATTTACAATAACCAGGACATGGAAGCAACCTAAATGTCCACTGACAGAGGTATGGATAAAGAAGATGCAGTACATATGTACAATGGAATGTTACTCAGCCATAAAAAAGAATGAAATAATTCCATTTGCAGCAACATGGATGGACCTAGAGATTATCACACTAAGTGCAGTAAGTCAGACAGAGAAAGACAAATGCCATATGATATCACTTATTTGTGGAATCTAAAAAAATGGTACAAATGAACTTATTTACAAAACAGAAACAGACTCACAAACTTAGAAAACAAAGTTATGGTTACCAAAGGGGAAAGGGGAGGAGGGATAAATTGGGAATTTAGGATTAACAGATACACAATACTATGTATAAAATAGATAAACAACGAGGACCTATTGTATAGCACAGGGAACTATATTCAGTATCTTGTAATAACCTATAATGGAAAAGAATCTGAAAAAGAACATATATATATATATATATATATATATATGAACTGAATCACCCCGTTGTACACCTGAATCACTGTAAATCAACTATACTTCAATTAAAAATAAATAAAATTTTTAAAAAATCAATGAAAAAAATAGGATTCCATTTCCTGTGTATTTCTCGGTGCAATCTCTTCTCTCCAGTGCTGTTTTTACTGTGGGAGTCCAGGCCGCCATCTTCCTTTGCCCGCATTCCTGCAACAACCTCCTAAGTGTTCTCCCTGCCATCTGTCTTGCTCTTTCCCCAGGTCTTCTCCACACTGCAGCCAAGCCATCGCGCTGTTAAAACCCTTCAAGACTCCCTGCTGCCCCCTGGATGAAGTCCAGACTCTTCCGTGTGGTTTACGAGGCCTTTTCCTCAGATGCCTCCAGCCTCAGTGCTCACATCTCTCTCCTTTCACTTTACATTCACCCTGAGCTTCCTTTGGTTCTTTGAACTTGCCTCTGACCTTTCTCCTCACTCTCCCGTCTTTCCACGTTTACCTGACTAACTCTCATTTCTCCTTCTGGGCTTGGGACAGATGTGACTTCCTCCAGAAACCCTTCCCGGATCTTCTGCCGTGGGAGGGGCTTCCTTCTGCTGTGCGCTCAGAGCAGCCTGTACTTCCTCTTCGTGAATGGGGGGCGGTTGTCTCCACCAGGCTACGCCCCCCACCAGGAGAGGGATGATTTCTCCCTTGCTTCCAGTAGAGCTTCCCCAGGTTATTGCTTAAGACATATTTATTGGATGAATGCATGATAATTTCATAGAAATTTGATTTACATACAAATGTACTCAAGGTATTATGGAAATTGTATTACGTTAATAGTGTGAGTTTTGCTCTCCAAGTATGTAATTGAACGCAGACCCAGTGAGATTTTTAAAATTTGGATTGCAGTGCAAGGAAATTGAACTTGGATCCTTTTGAGTTTTGATGGTTAGAAATTGCCCATTCGTAGTTGCATACCAATGAGTGTGGCTTTCCAGTTTTTGCTACAGAAAATCATAGCAAAGTCCGTCAACGTCTGGTTCCATATAACAAGGCGAGTCGTGTATTCTGTCAAGTGGTCCACGGAAGTAGTACTTTGTTGATCTGGTTCATGATGAAATCTGTTCAGTTCTGTTTAACAGATGCCTTCCCCAGGGTCCTTCCATGAAGGAGCTGATCTCTACAAAGAAAACATTGTTCTGCAACTCACCACTTGTAGCATTGTTGTAGCTAAATTCTTTGTGAGATTCATAAAGCTTCCTGGCTTTGTGCTGATACTTTTCATTCTGTGGGTCTTTTCAGTCTGCCCGTGCTCTGCTGTTACTGCCTCACGAGTCTACTTTCCCTTCTGGGACCTTACATCAGCTTCCCTCTGTTCATTCCCAAAGTCTTTTCCCCCAGTTGCACACATGGGTGTATTAGTTAAGGTATAGCCTAAGGTCATGTAACAGAGAGACCCCCAGCAGGGTGGGGCAACCCTGTCATATGTGATGATTCCCTCCTGTGGCTTCCTGTGCTTTAGAATGTTGTCCTTTTTGACATGCTTGAAGTTGGGCCATTTCATGTCTGTGTTGCACGTGGCTGGGAGGAGAAAAGAGCAGAAAGGCAGAGCAAGCAGATTCCTTCTGCACAGGATGATGTGGAAGTGGGACACATCACTTCCTCTCACATCTTCTTGACCAGAACTTCGTCGCATGTGTACATGTGTGTACTGTCTCGCTGCATGGCCTGTATCCAGCTAACATTCTTATTACTGTGGGAGAAGGGAAGAATGTATTTGGGGGATAAGTTAGAGTCTGGCACAGAGGTTAAAACAGCTACTTTTGTAGGTAACAGATGGGGTTAGATGCCAGGCCCCCAGCTCAACCTCTGGTGGTCTTCCTCATTACCTTTATACTGGCACATCTAAAACCGTTTCTAACGCAGCTGTGGTTCTATTTCCTGTCTTGCTTTCAACCACAGTCATGCAATTTCATGGACACTTCCCTTCCTATGTAGGAGTCATTTGGAGGTGGACTTTTTCTAGGCAGTGACCCCATGGCCTGTGTGATCGCCAGTCTCTGCTGTCGTTGAGGGTGGGAGAGAGTTAACAAGCACAACTTCGTTGTTTTTTGTTTTAGTGAAATACAGCAGCTTATGGTCATTGTGACAACGAGACGTGCTGTTTTGATCTCTTGGGGAAGATGATGCAGTTTTCAGGCATGTCTCAAAACTCACCAGTGTTGGTTGCTTCACAAGCTAGCTGCCCATCAGAAGGAAGCTGTTACTTAGAATATAGGTTCTTGTTTTATTCCTGTACCTTGCTTGGTCTCTCTGGAGTCATTGGCCTTTCCGGCTTCAATTTTCTCATGGGTGAAATGAAATATTAATATGTCTTATTGACTCCAGTTCAGTTGCTGAGTGTGTTATTGCCTCAGGAGGTTCTTTGAATTATCAGTGCCTTTGAAGTAGTTTTGTTTTTTTTTTTTTTTTGCGGTACGCGGGCCTCTCACTGTTGTGGCCTCTCCCATTGCGGAGCGCAGGCTCAGCGGCCATGGCTCACGGACCCAGCTGCTCCGCGGCATGTGGGATCTTCCCGGACCGGGGCACGAACCCGTGTCCCCTCCATCGGCAGGCGGACTCTCTGAAGTAGTTGTTTTTTGTGTTGGTCTTTTGAGGCATATTTCAAGTGAGTGCATTTATTTATTTATTTGTTTAAAAATATTTATTTATTTATTTTGGCTGTGCCGGTCTTAGGTGCGGCATGCGCATTCTTCGTTGTGACGTGTGGGCTTCTTAGTTGCGGCATGCAGACTCTTAGATGCGGCATGCATTCAGGATCTATTTCCCTGACCAGGGATCGAACCTGGGCCCGCTGCATTGGGAGCACGGAGTCTTACCCACGGGACCACCAGGAAGTCCCCATGCAGTGAGGGCATTTAGAGTCCCACCGTTTTCGGGGCTACAGTTTTCCTACGGTGTCCCGGTTTGCCTGGCCCACCTTCAGAGTTGCTGATCCAGTGGGGGTGGAGGTGGGGCCCAGGAATTTGCATTTCTAACCAGTTCCCAGGTGATGCTGCTGTTGCTGGACTGGAGACCCCACTTGGAGAACCATTGTCCTGTAGCCGTAGCTAGTTTCTGGTTACTGCTTCTTGCTTCTGTTTCTTCAGTAATAGTGTACACACCTGAGACCCCTTTCCTTGCCCTCTCAGGCCAACGAGTGGTACCTACTCCCCTGCTGTTACTAGTCCCGGGGTGCCTCAGCATCCCATGTTCATTTCCTTTAACCTCACCCACACCTTTACAAATAGGCTTTTCCTCAATTAATGTCCTCAGTTACCTAGTTTGAGTGTGCGATTTCTTGCCAAGACTCTGGATGATTTGATGCTCAATGAGGATTTTTTTGAACAGAAGGATGACTCAGGCTGGGATTTGTATTTTCTGAAATAAAGGGCCTTCACTCTTTTTCTCTTGGTCACCTTGCCCTTCAAAAAGAATAATTTAGGGTTTGTGCCAGGGGCCGCTCTGCTTGGAGTATCCATTCCCTCCTCCCCCGTGCCAAAGATCACGAACACTGGGCAGGGCGGGTAATGATGCCAGTAGCATCCTTACATTTTCATGGCACTTTCCGTCCTGCTGATTGTAGTGCAGGCATTTCAAGGACACGTTTCTGAGATGTGGCCAGCACGGCATGCCTCTGATGACATCAGTATGCAGATTGGGATAGAACGCTAAAGAGCTATTACCTATCTACCCCGATATGCACACACATACATGCAAGCATGCGTGCGCACACACAACAAATACACACATTTATCCTTTGTTCCAGACACAACACAACTGGTGGGAATTACCATCCCAGCACTCGGAGTATAGATGCAGACACCAGCAGAGAAGCCGCTGCTGCTTCCAAACCGAACACATGTAAGATTTGCCCTTTAATTAGCATCTGCAGCTGCTGCCTTCAGAAGGGTCTGTCTCTGTTGGCCGGACCGTCTTTGCTTTAAGAGAGCAAGTCCATTATAGCTCCAAGCCGGGCTGGTCTGTCAGCTGCTGTGCTTTCTCTGCCATCTGCAGGGTTGTCACATCGTTCAGGGCTGTTTCACTGTAGGGCTGTTTTCCGTCTTCTCGTCTCCCTGGTCTCTGATTACCATGCCTTGGTGATCACTCTTGGGGTGGCCTGCAGGATCGTAGCTTCAGTGCTCGTGGACTGGTTATGTTCCAGCCCTTTGTTGCCAGTGATCTTGTCTTGATACGCGGAATGGCTCCAGGAAGTCAGTGGAAAAATGTAAGCAGCAGAAGTGAGGGGTGTATTAAAGCCAGGCTTCATACCGGGGCACCTCTGCTGTAGAAGCGTGTCATTTAGTTGCAGTTAAGGACCCGTGATGCCTCCGCAGCCTCATCAGCATCGGGTCTCAATAAAATGCTGGCTGGAGACCTCCCTGGCAGTCCAGTGGTTAGGATGTTAGGACTCCGAGCTTCCACTGCAGGGGGCACGGGTTTCATCCCTGGTCGGGGAACTAAGATCCCACATGCCATGCAGAGTGGGCCCAAAAAACCCAAAAACAAACAAAAAAAAGAAACTAATAAATGAAAACATTAAAAAAAAATAAGTTCTGGGTTGGCTGCATCAGCCTCACCCCAGTAGCTCCTTAAAAATGCAGATTCCTGGACCCCACCCCTGGAGCTTGTCCATGAAGTCTGGGGTTGGTCCGTGGACTCCACGTTTTTAGCAAGCTCCCTGAATGGTTGAGATGAGGAAGAGACATACTTTATTTACCCTTTCATACTGCTGAATTCTTTATCTTTTTTTTCTACTAGAATTACAGTTCCACGAAGGCAGGGATTTTGGTCTATTTGACTCCCTGTTGTTTTCCTGATATCTGGAATAGTGCCTGGCACATAATAGGCACTCACATATTTATGTGGATGAATGTGTTTTATCCATTTAAAAAAAGTGCTTCCCCAGGTGATTCTGGTGTACACACAGGTTTGAGAAGCTCTGCCCTAGAGGACTTGCCAGTTTTCTTGGGTTAGGAGCCACATTTCTGGGGGGAACATTGCCTCCCTGGGCATCTCTGAATAGTAAAAATCAGGCATGGAGTCATTTTGGGGGCAAATCCAAATGCTGTGAATGGACTGGCACAGCCTGGGTGGTGACTTTGGTCTAATTTGTTCATCAGCTCTGCTGACCCCAGTCTTTGGTTTACAGCATGTCATCTGGTATGAAGACTTGAAAACTCTTGCTTTGTGACTTGATGATGCTTTTGGAGCCTCTTTTTTCTTTTTTTTTTTTTTTAAATGAAGTCTAGTTGATTTATAGTGTGCTAATTTCTGCTGTACAGCTAAGTGATTCAGTTATACATATATATATATATATATATTCTTTTTTTCATATTCTTTTCCATTATAATTTATCATAAGATATTTATTGTTTTCGTTTTTTTTTTTTTTTGTGGTACATGGGCCTCTCACTGTTGTGGCCTCTCCCGTTGCGGAGCACAGGCTCCAGACGCGCAGGCTCAGCGGCCATGGCTCACGGACCCAGCCACTCCACGGCACGTGGGATCCTCCTGGACCGGGGCACGAACCCGTGTTCCCTGCATCGTCAGGCGGACTCTCAACCACTGCGCCGCCAGGGAAGCCCTATCATAAGATATTGAATGTAGTTCCTTGTGCCATACAGTAGGACCTTGTTGTTTATCCATTCTATATATAAAAGCTTACATCTGCTCACCCCAACCTCCCACTCCATCCTTCCCCCCACCCCCTCGGCAACTACCAGTCTGTTCTCTATGTTTGTGATTCTGTTTCTGTTGCATAGATAGGTTTATTTGTGTCACATTTTAGATTCCACGTATAAGTGATATCATGTGGTATTTGTCTTTTTCTGACTTACTTCACTTGGTATGATAATCTCTAGTTGCATCCATGTTGCTGCAAATGGCATTATTTCATTCTTTTTTATGGCTGAGTCGGATTCCATTGTATTTATATACCACATCTTCTTTGTCCATTTATCTGTTGACAGACATTTAGCTTGTTTCCATATCTTGGCTATTGTGAATAGTGTTGCTATGAACATAGGGGTGCATGTATCTTTTTGAATTAGAGTTTTGTCCAGGTATATGCCAAGGAGCGGGATTGCTGGATCATATGGCAGCTCTATTTTCAGTTTTCTGAGGAGCCTTCCTACTGTTTTCCATAGTGGCTGCACCAACTTACATTCCCACCAGCAGTGTAGAAGGATTCCCTTTTCTGGAGCCCCTTGATCTGGTACCGTTTTGAAAGCGCAAAAATGTTTTCTGAAAGTGTCCAAGTCCTGGTTCTTTATTATTTCTTTAGCCTCAACAGCAAGGTCGATGAAGCTTGGCTTGACCACACACAAGCTATCTTCCCTTGGGCTCCATTCATCCCAGGATGAGTGACTGTACCCTGGTAAGATAGTTTGGGGATGGGGTAACATCTTGGGGTAGCCAAATTTACCCAGTAAATGCCCAAACTAAATTCTCCTAATGGTGTACGGTTGGAATTTGCAGTATGGTAATCTAGAATCTTGTTGGTGGGTCAAGTCTGATTAGGTTCTTTGATAAGGAGGTTTGTCATTTAGTACATCTTTCTTGACCTCATGTTGCAGAGCATGCTGCCTAGCAGCTGTTGTCATTTTTGTTGCTTATTAATGAGCGCTTTTGAAGAAATGGAAAATTGTTTGACCAGTCAAAATTGTTTGACTAATCTAGTTTGGGCGGGGATTTTCAGCTTAGGAATTTGGATCTTCTGAATAGGAGCAGAGAATATGTATCTTTTTGCCTTTCGACGAGATGGCTTTGATTTTCTGAACTATTTTTCACGAGTCATTATAAATAGAATCTTCAGGAGTCACCGCTAAGTGTTAAATAGTGGTCCGTTCGTGAGCTCTTAAAAGTGGCCAGCAGTTGCTACATGCTTGACTTTCTCAGCCTTAAACTCGCAAGCCGTTCTATTTTTTTCACATCTTTAATAGAGCCCGATTAGAAAATTTATAACTGCAACATGTCGTCATAAATATGCATTGTTCTTATTATATTTTAAGACATTTTGGTTCTAAAAGCATGAGTACTTCCATTATTATGTGTGAATTTTCTTTGTGTGTGTGGATATTTAAGACCTTTTTAATGACAATATATATTTAAAACAGACGTAAAAAATTAGCATTCACCCGTGTACCCAGGGCCTGTGGAGAACCAGGCTGGGACACGTGGGTGAGCTACAGGCAGCCAGGTGCCTCCTGCTGGCTCTTTGAGGACCAGCACGAGCAGCTTACGTCTGCCAAGACTTTGGGGAAAATAAAGTCTGCATGTCAGTTGCCGCCCCTTCTCAGTGCTGCTGTTCTTGTTAGTTCATAAATCAGTTTTTTCTTTTCCAGCAGTTGCAGTGCAAATGGAACCTTAGATCAAATTGTCCAGTATCTGCTTGAGTATCTGCTACGTGTAAGATGCCAGGTGACGAGGGGCCCTTGGGGAGGGCATGCAAGTCACTGGCCCCTCCCAGGGTCCCCGGTGTGGGGTTGACCTGGTGCTAGGCAGAGTCTTTACTGGACCAGCCTGGGGCCTCTGGGGACGTGTGCAGATGCTCCACATCTTACTTGACTAGAACTTTCTTCTAATTCTGGACTGAAAGCAAACAGAAGTTTGGAGGAGGATGAAGAGAATTCACATCCCAGAGTTGGCTTCTGGAATGCAGTGGTTTGTGAGATTTAGTGTTGTTTTTTTTTTTAAAGACTTTTATTTGAATCTTGCCTCTTTCCAGAAAGGGTTTGAGACAGCTTAAAATAAAAGACATTTAAAGTGTGGCTATGAGCCACACTTTAAAATGGGAAATCAGAGCAAAGGACAGGAGGGGTTGACGTGGATGCAGAGATGGTCAAAATGGGTCCCATCTTCTCCCAGCCAGAGCGGAGAGGATGGTGCCGTGAATTCAGGGAAAGGAAAGGACTCGAACAGCAGTGGAGGATCTCGTGGCCGCCAGGCACAGCATTGCGAGGGACTCAGTCTTATCCCCATTTTACAGAGGACAAAACTGAGAGGCAGAGAGGTGAAGTCACCGCGCTGAGGTTTGAAGCCTCTTGGGCAGATGAGCCTCCAAGCCTCGTGTCGACTCAGGAATGTCACCCCCGGTTCATCAGACGGAGGAAGAATTTCAGTTTCTTGGGGTGGAAGACTTTCTTTTGCTAATCAAACATTTTCCCTGAGGCTGTACTTTATATTCTTCCAGGTTTTTTCCCTTAAGTATATACTAACAAATGTAATATATGTTTTTTTAATCACAAAAAAGTTTTACTGTATCCTCTTTAGGGCATCACTATATATCATCATAGATGGCTTTCCATGGCAGAATGAATAGATCGAGTCCATTCATTTTTAGTATCTGCCTCTTGTCCCATAGTTTAGATACATCATATTTTAGCAGTCTCTTAGTGATGGCTGTTTGGGTGATTTCCAGGGTTTCTTTTTCCCATGTTACAAACAATGCTTCATTGAATCTCTTTATCTGTCTATCTCCAAACTATTGTAAGTTCCTGTAAAATAAATCATCGGAAGCAGAATTACTGGTTCAGAGGGTATATGTTCACACTTAAAATTTTTAACAGAGATGGTCAGGTTGCCTTCCACACTGACTGTTTAAGAAATAGATTGTATCATGTTTATTGCCCATCTCCTATATTCTGCTGGGTGCTGAGGGAAATGCAGAAAGGATGCAAGAGGATTTCTTGCCCTCCAGGAATTTCTGTCTATGCTGTGTACCTAATCCCAGGGAATGTCTGGGGTGTCTACTTGGGTGGGTGGGTGAGTGGGTAGATTTAATTCAACTTTTCAAGCTTGCCTTGCAAACACTGCACATGGCGTTTAGGATTCATCTTTCATTGTATTGATTCTCTTGGGTAACGGGTGTAATTTCCTTAGGGCAGGGACCTTGTCCTACATGACTTACAGTATGTCTCATACATCTTCATTGCTTTGTGGAGACATTGTAATTATAACATGTCAGGTAGTATTCGAGGATCCAATTGAGAACATTCCCCCTTTTTTGGGTGTATGAAGAATTAATAACTTTGGCATTCTATACAGGTCATGGAATATCAGCCTGGAGGGGATTTGCTGTCACTTTTGAACAGATATGAGGACCAACTAGATGAAAATATGATTCAGTTTTACCTAGCTGAACTCATTTTGGCTGTTCACAGCGTTCATCAGATGGGATATGTACATCGGTAAGTGAGGCTCTCTGGTAGTTGACTGGGGATTTGTCTGTATCACCTAAGAGTTCCTAAAATAGAGTGAATGATTTCAGAATGAAAATAATGCTTCATCCAATTTCTAGCCCATCTTCACCATAATTTACTGGAAGCAAATTTTCCAAAATGGCAGATGTTTCAGCTTACCCATTCAATGGTGAAATAGATCTAAAATTGTGACATTCTCACGTTTGCTGGTAGGATCTGTCAATGCGCCTAATAAGACCGGGAACCCTTGCATGGGTTCTCTGGGTGCTGTGGTAGGAAAACTGAATTTGATTTGTGCAAGGAGGCAGCTTATCCCGGAGGAACAGAAGTGGGTGTAGTTGTAATTCTGACCTTGCCCATTAGTAATTGACAAAGGTGTGCCCCCGCATCCTCGGTTGAAAAGTGTTTCTTTACATCTTCACTCAGCTAGTGTTTTACGAGCATCTGAGAATGTTGTGGGAATGGAATGATGGTTAGACCAGGAACCGCAAAATCCTGAATAGTGTCTCAGTTTTTCCACTGACTAGCCACATGGCCTTGGGCACATCCCCTAGCTTTTTGTGGCCTTAGCTCTCCTGAGGTAAAATGTGTGTCTCGAGGAGAAATAATCCATCTAATAACATTTATTTTGTTCCCTTTCCTTCTCTGCTTCCCTTCTCCTTCCTCCCTCTCTTTCTCCCCTCCCTCCCTTCTATTCTTTCTCTCTCATTCTTTTACTTAAATTTGTTTTGCAAAATGCTTATTATGTATGTCCATCAGTAGGGAGGTCTGTATGGCAAAACCACAGACACTAAGATTCGTGGCTGAAGCAAGATCCTAGGTTAGCAGTTGCTTGATGATTGTCATGGAGAAGATAACACTAATTTGTGGCCTTGATTTTCTTACAGAGACATCAAGCCCGAGAACATCCTCATTGACCGAATGGGACACATCAAGCTGGTGGATTTTGGATCAGCTGCTAAAATGAACTCAAATAAGATGGTAACAAAATAGAATAAGATAACTTAATAGAGCTTATACTACAGAGTGTTCTGAGGTCCTCATAAATTTGGAAAACATGGGATAAAGTTGAGCGACATTCTGGAGCCCTCATCTGTCAGTGTGTGAAATGATTTCTCTGCAGGGTGGGTGGGGATGGGGACACAGAGCGATTTTCCAGACTTACTTGATCTGGTACCCTTTTATGTAAAATACCTGTTAATACCCTACAAAACATTTTTAGAAACATTCTTATAGTTTGGATTAAAAGATGGGAAAATGCTTATTTTGTTTTTCCCTTCTTTTTCCTTGCTTGTTAATAGATTGTCTTCTGTTACATTTTCTTTTTCACTTTAAATATTTTGATGAAATGTAACCTTATTTATCTCAAATCCTCTATTTCCTATGCAATGAAATTGAAAGTAATCACCAGAGAATTTGAACCAAGCATTAAGCATTAAGAACCAAGTACTCAAAATGTCGATTCTAAATCCTGGACCTTTGGTAAAAATTAAGCTGTATTCCACATACTAATAATTATTAAGCTGTATTCCATGTGCTAATAGGAAGGCAAGAGGGTAGCTATTGAGGTCAAGAGTGAGAATACTTTAGGAAAAAGATAAACTAAAAGAAAATTAGAATTTAGAAACCTAATAAAGTTGGTACATACTAAAATGTAAATTTTCAGGTCAACTATGCAAAAAAATGGTAAGTCTAAGAAAAAATTGACTTAGATTTTAAGACTAACTTCCCAACTGAATCACTTGGTGATCTGGACAAATCCTTAGAAACTTGGGCTTTTATTCTTCCTCTAGAAAATACTGGGTCTAGTTAAAATGCAGAAATGAAGAGGTGAGGGGTGGCTGCTCTTCAGAATGCCTCCTGGGTCTGAGAGTTTAGTCCTTACAAGGGCAATATATAAAATTTCCTTTTTTTCCCTCAGGTTCCTTGGAGGAAAGGTGGGTATTATTATGTTGATGTGAGGAAAAGGATCTGGGTTTTGTTAACTGTTTGCATTCCAGGGTTTGGCCTCCCTGTTCTGCAGATCTGAGGCCCACTTGACATAACTTCTTTCAGATTCAGGCTCTTGGAAAAACAGGCTCCTTACCTTGTCTGGGGTCAGGGTTTTTCCGCCTTAGCACTGGTTGTTTTTTATCCCCCCCCCTCAGATTATGTGCTTATAATCTATTACACTTGATCATTACATTAATAATTAGATTAGAGTATCAAAGAATTTTATGTTTTAAAAATTATGTGCAGTTCAGAAACAGGCGTGAGGGCTTCCCTGGTGACGCAGTGGTTAAGAATCCGCCTGCCAGTGCAGGGGACACGGGCTCGAGCCCTGGTCCGGGAAGATCCCATATGACACGGAGCAACTAAGCCCATGCGTCACAACTACTGAGCCTGCGCTTTAGAGCCAGCGAGCCACAACTACTGAGCCTGCTCTCTAGAGCCCGTGAGCCACAACTACTGAAGCCCGTGTGCCTAGAGCCCATGCTCCACAACAAGAGAAGCCACTGCAATGAGAAATCCGCACACCACAACCAAGAGTAGCCCCCGCTCGCCACAGCTAGAGAAAGCCCACGCGCAGCAATGAGGACCCAATGCAGACCAAAAAAAAGAAGAAACAGGCATGAAAAATTAGGTATTCAATTTAGTGGAATGAAGTACAGAAAAAAAGTTAAATCATGCACAGTTTTATCATCTGGGATTCAAAAACCTATACCTTGCATTAATGACCTTAATAAAATCAGGCATCTAGAAATAAAATGAAGTTTAGATATGTAGTCAGCACCTCTGACATTTTGGTCTAGCGAATTCTTTGTTGGGGGTCGTGCTGTCCTGTGTATTGTAGGATGTTTAGCTGCATCCCTGGTCTCTACCCACCGGATGCCAGAGGCACCCTCCCCTCCAGTTGTGGCAACCAAAATGTCTCCAGACATTGCCCAGTGTTCCCTGGGGGACAGAATCACCCCTGGTGGAGAACCTCGGCCGTGGACTGAGAAGCATCAGAAGGCTTATCCCTTCGAGCTGGCAATGTGTGTTTGCGATAAGAAAACCTACTGAGAAAACTCCCGTTATGATCTAGAGTCACTGCTTGGGAAAGAAATGGGAATAAAGAGTAAGGTCCTATCTCTGCATCTGGAATCGCTGTCTTCAGAGCCCTCGGTGGAGAGACAGGACTCCTCTTCATTTTAAATGTCTATTTTTCAGTGCTGCAAACTGCCCTTTCCAATTCTGCGAGCGGTAGCAACACTCCCTTCAGGCGGGGAGCCTCCGGAGGCACTCAGGTTTATTTGCCGCTCGATGGTCAAGGAGATAATGGCCCTCAGTCCTACACACTTGAGAATGTTGTAGCTCCTCTCCTCTTAGAGAATAGCCTCCCCAGCACTTTGTGCTCTTAGGGCCAGAATGTGACAAGCAGATGAGAAGGAATTTTAGCATTGCTTTAAGTGCAAAGGCCCTTATGTTATAAAAGATCAACAATTTGCAATCTAGATCAAGTATGGATATAGAATTATACTTTTCTTTTTTTTTGTATTTTTGATCAGCGATGGTGGGTGAACCGTGTTTCCTTTAAATAGAATGTTTTATAGGTCTAAAGTAGGTTTTAAAAGTTTTTTTTTAGTACTCAAAATATACTGTGTAAAATATAGTTCACACTTGCTGAAATTGTTGTATGTTACCTGAAATCCATTCATCCTTTTCCCTACCACCTGCCACATATGGTCATATGGTCATTGTATTTTGGATATTTGATATTGGATATTTGGATATTGGATATCAAATACTGGATATTTGGTCTTAGATCTGTTGAGTTTCCCATCTTCCATTGTCTTTATATTTAAGCTTTTTAGCCAGAATGTTGCTTGGGAGTATTTTCATTATGTTCCTCCAGGTGGACCATACTGCCTGGAAGTTTGGGTGTTGAGCAGAGATGTCACCCACTTCACCTTATTAGAATCTCAGAGAATGGCAAACAGCTAACAGTTCCAATCTGTCTTACTCAGCCCTTGTGAGAACAGTTGTAAGGAGATTATAAATAAAGAGCATTATATAACATGTTAAGAGATAATCACTACCATTTAGCAGTTGGAAACCCATAGGAGATAGCCCTTTTTGAGATTTATGGAGGAGTGAAAAGATTTTATTACTTTTCCATGAGAGGAACAACATAGCGAGAATATTTTTTCCGGCTGCTTCTGCAGGTGTATGTTTACCCTGGGCAGCCAGAGGAGTAAAGTTAGGTTTGAAACAGTTTTACGTATAAGCATTTTTACAGGAAGGGGATTGGGAGGAGGAAGACTGGTTTTCTTACCTTCTTCTCCATCTGCTTTCTGCTTGTAAAAGAATCTGCTGGGTTAATCCCCTCCTTCCCTCCTTTCTTTTCTTTTCAACCCTCTGTCTCTCGAAAATGTGACAGACTCTTCTGTCTCCTAGTCATTTTATTGTTGTCTCCTCCTGAACTGGTGTATTTTCTTCCCTGTCAATACAGGGAAAATTAAAGTTCAGTAAAACTGGGGCCTTGTCAGATGGTTATACTGCAGTCAGACTGTGCTCCTAGTACACGGTCCCACTTTTAATATCTCACCCAGAGTAGCTGGCTGTGAATTGCCACCAGAGGATAGTGAAAGGATCTTGCAAAATCCTTATCAAGATGTGTCAGATTACATGTTGAACAGGTTTAATGTACTTGGAGGTCAGTAACTAATGGAAACTTAGGAGCCATTAATTTTCATTAAAAGTCTTTGTTAATTGATATTAATTACTGTGGTAGGAGAAGTACAGAAAGCAAGCTAGGGAATTTTTTTTTTAATTTTGGAAATTTACAAAATTGTTAGACATAAATGTGTATAATCACATACCTGTTATGGGGCAAAAACAGTTGCAGAGTTATCCAACTCTTTGGTAAGTCTAACCATTAGTTTGAAAATGAGGCATTGACAGTTTATACCTTTTGCTGGGTCGTGCTGATAAACATGACCCAGTCAACTTCCTTTCAATTCTTTGGCTGTGAGTAAGTGACCAAGCCCTGGGAGCTGCTATCTCCTAAGGATATTCAGGAGAACTGAATATCCCCAAACAATCTAGTGTGATGATAAAATAAAATCTAATACATAGAAATGATGAATATTTGAGGATTGTGTATTAATGGTTTTGCAAAATAATTAGGCATAAAGGGTAAGCATTTAATCAACTATACAGTGGCATTACCAATACCTAGTCAAACCAAGATGTTACAGTTTCCCTTCTCTTGTTTTGATATTTTAAAGATATTGTAAAACAACTATACCCCAATTTAAAAAAAAAGATATTTATTTCTAGTTGTCAGCATTCAGGATTTTTTTTTTTCCTCCAAAATCTTGTAATTTAATCTCAGTTCTGTGCTGAGCTCATTAACACACACACATTAAAAGACAGAAGTCTTGGCTCAAGCTTCCCAAAATCAAGGCCTCCCCTTGACCAAAGCTACCCTCAGTTCCTCAAGCTTAAGGTGTCCTGTCTTAGACCAAATATTTTCTCCTCTCTCCTCACTTTAGTCCCTCAGCACAGGCCTGTGGGTTTCTTGGGTGGCATGACCATCTAACTTTCCCAGGCATGTGTTTGCAGTGGAAGCCCTATTGCTCAAAGTGATGGCTGACTGGTGTCAAGAATAACAGTATTGCACTGCTTTCTGGGTTTAGGGTTTGAAAAAAGCCTGTGATGGGCCTGAGGGAAGGGGTGAAAAGAGAGGGAGTAGGGACAATGATTTTGTTTCCTGTAACAATGGGTCTTTGAGGCAGAGGAACAGACCAGATTAAAGTTTCGGGCTGGAAGAGCCTGGGTCTTCATCACTGGGGAAAGGAGACCTCTTAGCATCTTCTCTAAACATTGACTTTCCTCTCAATCTCCATTCAAATCAAATCAAAGCAAAGCAAAGCAAATTGACTTTCTTGATATAAAGCCCAGCCTTAAAGGTATGTGGCCATACCTATAAAATCTCTCAGCTCACTCAGGGGCAGTTAACACCCTTTAATGGGGAGAGAGTTCTTTTGCACCATGTAGCTGGTGCTGTGAGAGAACCCTTTTTAGATGTAGGGTTATTGGACAACTGGTCAACCCAAAACAGGCCCTCTCTGTTTTGATGGGGAATAAGGTTAGAGAGGTGATCCTTAGACTTCAAATTTCATGATTCAATAAAACTTCAAGACAATTTTGAAGACCAAAAGTTTGCCAGCTTACTAGGTTGCCCAGGAAGGAGTGGGGGTGAGGGGCAGAAAACATACCCTTTTCATCTGCATCATTTCAAGAAACAAAGTATGTTTAAACACTAAACCAGTCAGAAGGACAAATTCTCAGAAATAAGGACAGTTCTTTAAATGGAATATATTAGCTTTATAAAAAGACCTCGTACATTGTCATGATATTTCTTTGTCAAGGTCAGGTGCTTTGGTACCATAGGGCTGGAGGGCTCTGTGTCTCTGAACAGTGGGGAAGGAACCACAGAAACGGGATTTCGGGGTGAGGAAAATGAACTCATTAACATTTGACCTCTGGTAGAAATTATTTATCATGTCTTGCCCTGCGGGTGGGCCGAATAGGAATGTTGACTCCAAATATTTAAACTTGAGATATAACACATGCTTGCAGTATTGTGTTGCCAGCTAGCTGCCAGTTTTTCAATAATGAGTAGATCTTTTAGATTCATCTTTACATGTTGTTATCGTTTTACTGTTTTCATACGTAAGAGAAGTTCTGTCGTATCAGTAAGATGTATCAGGAACGACATCTTCCTTTGTAGGTATATACCCAATTCTCATTTGTGTAACTAAATGTATGTATCATCAACAACCCTGGGCCCTTTGCCTTTGGATTATATTATGTGTTTTTTTTTTTTTTTTTTAAAGTTAGTGAATCATTTGCTTTTCCTGATGCTGTGCCACTTGACAGAAAGTTCAAGTGCCTGGGAGAATAGTAATCAGTGGCAAATCAGCTTATGTCTGTTGGTAATCCATTTGAGGATAATTGAAAATTTGCTGTGTTCATTTTATTTATGGGTTTCCAGGTGAATGCCAAACTCCCAGTTGGGACCCCAGATTACATGGCCCCTGAAGTGTTGACCGTCATGAATGGGGATGGAAAAGGTGCCTATGGCCTAGACTGTGATTGGTGGTCAGTGGGAGTTATTGCTTATGAGATGGTTTATGGAAGGTCCCCATTCACTGAGGGAACCTCAGCCAGAACCTTCAACAACATCATGAATTTCCAGGTAAAGAGCCATTATTAGATTTTGAAGTAATATTGAGAAATGTCGTTTAAAATTGTGCGAATGAAAGTTTATAATGTAAACCAGCAGTTCTGGATAATAACAACAACTACTTTATATAGCATTTTATGCCAAAAGCGGTTCTAAATGCTTTATTAATTGTATTATCTTGACTCTCAGCTGCCAGTAATTATAAGCTTATGCCATCATTTTATGTACCATTAAAAAAGAAAAACTGCTGCCCATTAATCTAGGATATTTCATTGATTTCAGTGTTGTCAAATGTGAATAAAATGGGAGTCTTAAAATTTGTGAAATATAGTTCATTAACTTGGCTAATTCTCAAACAATCCTGTGAGGTAGATGATATTATTATTTTCATTTTACAGAGGAGGAAGCCAAAGCACAGAGTGGTTAAGTAACTTGCCCAAAATAGCACAGGCAGTCTGGCTTTGAAATCCATGTTCTTATATGCAATACTGCTTAGTACTGCTGGCTGTCAAACATGGTAGTAAAAGTCAAAGACATGGATTAGAAATACAGTAATAGATACATAAAGTAGAATTAAACCTGTTTTCTAATAACTGTATTTGTCACTATAGTAAGCCCATTTCTTAAGGATATGATGAATATCTATGTTTTAGTTTCAACCAAAAGGAAGAAGAATGTATTTCACAGGTTTTTATATATCATCCAATTTCTTCCTGGGATGCTTAATGCATATTTTTCTATGTATAGTACACTTTTTGTATGCTTAATACATACATACATTATTTGTCATTCCTGAGTCTACTCCTGAGTTAAAGTTTCCCCTGAGATGATGCTTGGGGCTCATTTGTTTCCTTCATTTCCATCCATTCATTCAGTAACGAGTGAATTGCACTAGGCACTGTTAGGTGTTAGGTACCAGGTTTGCAGTTCTGGGCAAGAAGGAGAAAGGCCCTCTCGGCCTTCTTTCTCCATCATCACACAAATCAAAATACACCGTGTATGTGCAAAAGCAGAACACGGGGAGCACGCAGGAGGGAGTGAGTGATAGGGTGGGAGAGGGAGGCCGGGAGGTAGGCAGGGAAGAGGGGCTGAGGTTGGGGAGGGCCTTCTGGGCAGAGAGGACAGAGTGATTTGTTCAGACAGCTTTAAATAGCTCATTATTGTTGGTTGGCAAACAGCGAGGTGGGGAGTGTAGCTAGATGAGATGGGAGAGGGTAGAGGGATCAAGTTATGAAGGGTATTCCTTGCAAGGGAGCTAGGCCTATTGATATGAATAGGCTGTTTATTTTGGGAACATGCCTTTGGTCCCAAGTTAAGAGGGCATAAAACTTCCTTCTTAAAAAAAAAAAGAAAGAAAGAAACTTGCATATACGAGAATTACTTTTTTAACTTGGAGACATGAGAAACTGAATTTGCTAAGGGAATAATAATTATTATTATTTTTTTGAAATAGCGGTTTTTGAAGTTTCCAGATGATCCCAAAGTTAGCAGTGAATTACTTGATCTGATCCAAAGTTTGTTGTGTGGCCAGAAAGAGAGACTGAAGTTTGAAGGCCTTTGCTGTCATCCTTTCTTCTCTAAAATCGACTGGAGTGACATTCGAAACTGTAAGTAGAGTCGTGTTCCTTCAATTCCAGTGTTGGGATTAAGAAACGCTTAAGAATGATCTGAAATTACTCTGGCCCACAGAAGCTGGTATAAATTATATAAGTAAGGGTTTTAATTACTTATAGGAGTAGAAAAGGGTAATGATGTAGCTGTCTTTAGTAATAAGTCCTCTTTAACATTGTTGGCACAGAACTGGGTCACTTAATCAAACTCTGTGTTTATGTGGCCTTTGGATTATTACCCCTCAGTACATTAGAGGTACAGATTGATAGAGAGTGAAGGTTGTCACTTGGTTTGACAGAATTTCTTCCCAGAAGAAGAGTGGACCTAACTATTTCGTTCACAAGAATAGGAAAAAGACTCAGATTAGGCAAAGTGCCAGGGTTGCTTTGCTAACGGCCAAGCCTGCCCTAAAGCCATGAATGCCTTGCTGTGTTCGTTTGTTTCCCTCTAAAATATTTGTCTTTGCTCACAAGCATGTAAAACCTATAATGCACATGCACAGTGGATTCATTCATACATCGCTTTGTTATCAATTAGAGCAAACTAAATTCATTAAAAACAAAGACCTGATTTATTATCAACAAATGCAAAATGCTTGGTGTTTTACAAATTGGTGATTTTTTTCCAACCTTTTTATTCTTGGATGTGTTGTTGATTGAATGTGATCTAATGACCTGACCCAGTGATTAGCGTAGATTAGGGTCTGTAGGAAAGCAGTTGGCCTGGTTGAGTGTTTGATTTTTAGTGATCTCCCTCCTGATAGGGAAATGGAATCCATTTCTAGGTGTCAAAACCAGGCTTGTAGTTGGAGCTGTATTGTAATTATAACCTCTTGTAACTTCAGCTGGAATGTATGAGTTGGGTTAACAGGCAGTATTGTCCATTTTGATGGTTTCTCTGACCCCCTGCCAAAATATTTAAGTAGGCTGTATTTCCATAAATTGCTCTTGGCATTTTTTTTTCTTCCGTGAGCGACATCACTATATTTTTCAAATCTTTAGGCACCAACCCCCAGATCTCCAAGGTTCAGAGCTTTTAACCAGCAATATGTTTTTTGTTTTTTTTCTGGCTGCGCCGAGTGGCTTGTGGGATATTCGTTATATCCTGACCAGGGATTGAACCTGCACCCTCAGCAGGGAAAGCACCGAGTCCTACAGGACCACAGGACCGTCAGGGAATTCCGAAATTCCCACAGCAATATGTTTTCAGTGTGGTCTTCCTTTTTTGCTTTTGGAAAGATTTGAAACAGTTTCTTTTTGATGCTGCTCAGATACTTAAATCTTTTCTGGCCTAACCTTATCTCTGTAATCTTCTTGAATAAGAAAGTTCATTTCTTTATGCCTGCCCTTGCCGATGGTGTCTAATAATGTATCTTCACTCTAGTAAGTCAGTGAACGGTGATTAATTATACAGGTAACTTTATTCTGTATTTTGGTAAACCTTGATAATGTTTTTGGTATCATGTCAGAATTCTCAGATTTCGTTCTAGTCTTTTCCTCTCAGGCTGTTTATTGGTTTTAGGCTTGTTGGGCTTACGAGGGTAAGTACTGTTCTGTAAATTATAATACATAGTGCCCAGGGAGGATATGTGTTGGCACAGAGCGTGGCCCCTGCTGTCCATCATGAGGCCCATCTTGTGGAAGGTCGTGGTTATCACTGGGATGAGATGACTCTGGGGTGAGTCACTGCAGTCTTGGTCATCTTCACACTTGTTGCCTCCACACTTGACTCACCATGTCTCCTGTGGTCCTGCTTAATGTTTCCATATCCTGATAAATATCCACTTAGTTTTTCCTTATCTTTAACACGTGTTTCTCCCCCTCCCACACCCAGTTCATATGAGGGAATTCTCATCCAGCTGAATCCTGATTCTTTTTTTAAACTTATTTTTTAAAATAAAAATTGTATATATTTAAGGTGTACAACATAGTGATTTGATATACATACATAATGGTGGAATGATTACTACAGTGAAGCTAATTAACATAGTTTCCTCCCTCCCTCCCTCCTTTTCTCTCTCTCTTTCCCTCCTCTCTCTCTCTCTTTCCCTCCCTCCCTTTATTTTTTCTTTCTTTCTTTTATGAGAGAGCACCTGAAATCTGCTCTCTTAACAAATTTTCAGTATTCACTACAGTATTATTAAGTGTAGTCATCACACTGTACATTAGATCTCTAGGACTTGTTCATCCTACATCACTCCAACTTTGTACTCTTTGACCAGAATCTCCCCATTTCCCCCAGCTCCCCACCCCTAGTAACCATCTTTCTACTCTGTGCTTCTATGTATTCGACTTTTTTAGATTCCACATATGAGTGAGATCATGTAGTTTTTTTCTTTCCGTGCCTGTCATATTTGCACCATGACCTCCAGGTTCATCCATACTGTTGCAAATGGCAGGATTTCCTTCTTTTTTTTAAGGCTGAGTAATATTCCATCACACATATGTAAATAATCCATTCGTCCACTGATGGACACTTAGGTTGTTTCCATATCTTGGCTACTGTGAATAATGCTGTCATGAACGTGAGAGCACAGATAGCTCTTTGAAGTACTGATTTCATTTTCTTTGGGTGTATACCCAGAAGACGGGTTCCTGGATCACATGATAGTTCTATTTTTAGTTTTCTGAGCAACGTCTATACTGTATCCATAGTGGCTGCACCAATTTATATTACTACCAACGGTGCACAAGGAGTCCCTTTTCTCTACATCCTTGCCAATAGTGATTATCTCTTATCTTTTTTTTTTTTTTTTTTGCGGTACGCGGGCCTCTCACTGTTGTGGCCTCTCCCGTTGCGGAGCACAGGCTCCGGACGCGCAGGCTCAGTGGCCATGGCTCATGGGCCTAGCTGCTCTGCGGCATGTGGGATCTTCCTGGACCGGGGCACGAACCCGTGTCCCCTGCATCGGCAGGCGGACTCTCAACCACTGCGCCACCAGGGAAGCCCCTTATCTCTTATCTTTTTGACGATAGCTATCCTAACAGGTATGAAGTGATATCTCATTGTGGTTCTGATTTGCATTTCCCTGATGATGAGGGATGTTGACCACCTTTTCATATACCTGTTGGTCATTTGTATGTCTTCTTTAGAAAAATGTCTTTTCATGTCTTTTGCCTTGAATCCTGATTCTAAAACTCTAACAGAAACTCTTGGTGTTTTTTTTTTTTATAAATTTATTGTATTTATTTACTTTTGGCTGTGTTGGGTCTTCGTTGCTGCGCACGGGCTTTCTCTAGTTGTGGCGAGCGGGGGCTACTCTTCGTTGCGGTGGGCAGGCTTCTCATTGTGGTGTCTTCTCTTGTTGCGGAGCACAGGCTCTAGGCGCGTGGGCTTCAGTAGTTGTGGCATGTGGGCTCAGTAGTTGTGGCTCATGGGCTCTAGAGTGCAGGCTCAGTAGTTGTGGCACATGGGCTTAGTTGCTCCGCAGCATGTGGGATCTTCCCGGACCAGGGCTCAAACCCATGTCCCCTGCATTGGCAGGCGGCTTCTTAACCACTGCACCACGAGGGAAGTCCCTCTTGACGGTTTTTAAAATATAAGTCCTAATATAGTGGTTCAGAAGAGTCATGAAATATGTTTGCCTTAAAGAAAATTTCTTGTAATTTATTTTCTTTCTAAGATGAATTAATTGATTATTTTAATTTTTATTTCTTGGCCGCATTGTGCAGCTTGCAGGATCTTAGTTCCCTGACCAGAGGTTGAACCCAGGCCCCCGGTAGTGAAAGCGCTGAGTCCTAACCACTGGACCATCAGGGAACTCCCAATTTCTTGCAGTTTAAATAAACGTTTTACTTTGGAATAATATCAAATTTATAGAAAAGTTGCAAAGATAGTACAGAGAGTTCCCACATACGCGTCTCCCAGTTTCTCTTAATGTTAGCATCCTACATAACAATACCGCATTTGTCAAAATAGGATTAGCATTAGTACATAGCTATTAATTAAACCTCGACTTCATTCCAGTTTCCCCACACATGTCCCTTTTCTGTTCCAGGAATCAACCCAGGGTACCATATTGCAATTAGAATGTATGCAGTAGATATGACTTATCATGGCTGAGATGCTTAGTGTAGCTCAGCCAGTGGGTGGGAGCTCCATGCCCACTGAGGATTGGTAGGGCCTTTTCCTGGAGGTTCCATGGCATCCCTGACTGCACAGAGTGCTATGGTATTCATTTTCAGTGTCTCCTAGCAGATTTTACTGCTTTCCACCAACCTCTGATCCTTGTGTATTTGCAATCAACTCAGGGTTTGTGATTGAAAACATTGCTGGACTCCATGCCATTTGAGCTATTTTCTACTAGGTAACTCTAACAGAAATTATGCCTTTGTTTAGTCCTGTTTCTCACACACATTGAGTGACTCTCATCAACCAAAGCACTTGAAGTCATTAGGTTTCCCGAGTTCCTAGTTGCTGCTCAGATGCCTTGTGGTTCCAGGCTGTTGCATATTTCCACACACGAGATTGTCCCTTGATGAAAGCAACATTAGCCTTTCTGCTATTTCACCGCTAATTCTTCTTTTTCTTGTTGTAACCAATGAAAGGAAGTAGTGCTTAACACAACAGGTAATAGTCTTCTAAAACTCATTATCTCAAGAGGTGGTCCTGGCAGGATATATAAATGCAATTTAAGAAGGGTCTGGGCAAGTTCATGAGTGACAGAATTGGGAGTGGCTACTGGGAGAAACTAGGACATGCCTTGGCTTTGACCCCTGAGGTCAGATGGGGCATCTACACCTTCTTGGGTCCGGCCCCTTGGAGTTGCTGTGGGCAATACCACCTGAATCAGGAATCTGACCTAGTTCAGGAGTGTTTATTCTCCCAGCAAGTCAAGAGCTCTCTGATGAGTTACTGCCACTCTCATGGGTTACCGTGCACCTATTACCCTGATGTTTCATTCCCAGCCTCATGTGATCAGATGTAAAGTTGAGTTTTTAGCTGCTTATTACTATTATTTCAAGGCTGCTTTCCAAGTTTTAGTAGGGGGCCTCTTAAGTATACTAGCTGCCCTGAGCTGTGCAATTCCAGCGATGTTTCAGATGTTGGGCAGGAGTCTGATTGTACCCCCCGCCTGATTTTCTGGGCTTCTGGAAAGTTGAAGCCAATCAGACCCCCTCTTTCGTGCCTTTGGGGTTATGCCTACCTTTCCTGGCATCATGCACCTGTTCGTGTCAATGGGAGAGTTTTACTGTCAGGTGTGCCCTTCTACTCACATCTTTTTAAATGTCTTCCCCCAAAGGCATAGTGACGTCAACGGAACCAGCACGCTTGCACCTTTCATCCAAACCAGCTAAGCCTTGACAGTGAGAAACGATTAATGAGAGTGTTGATTGTAGATTGTTTCCTAGAGCATCTATGGCTAATGCTCTAGAGAACTTGTTTTGTCTGTTGCTTATGACTCGGCCTTCTTCTCTTGAATCATCTTCCTTTCACGCTTCTCAGAAAGGCACAGTTCTTGCAAAATCACTCTTGAGTTTCCAGGTCCTTAGCGTTTGTTACAGAGAGTACGTTTCATTTCCATCCGGTAGTGACTCAGTGGTGGTCGTGTGCTGATCTGCCTTGAGATTTTCCCCTGCTGAAGAGGTTCCTTTGTCGTTGATCATTATTCACTACCTGGCCCCCAATGGCTGTAGTGAAACCACAGATGCACAACCCTGTGATCGCTCTATAAACCTGAGGGATGATGGCCTTTGGTTTAAAGGAAAGGGATTCTATGGCTTCCTAGCCTCGGGTGAAATTCTCACTTATTGTTGCGTGTAGAAATCAGCACCGTGAGACTCACTGGGTGTTTTATTTCAGTCCTTCAGTCTGATAGGAAACACTGGTTAAGTAGCAACTGTTCGGTGACAACCACCAGGTATTCAAGTATATTATGCTATGTTACTTCAAAACAATTCAGAGGTAAGAATTATTGTACCCATTCTACAGATATGTACACTGCGGTAACTTGTCCCAGGTCATACATCAAGTGAGAGAGAGGGTCTAGATTTGGGTTGAGGTCTGGGTGGTTCTAGATAGAGCCCATGCTCTTAGAGCAATACCATGCATGCCTTAGCGTAAATAATTGTTATTAATCATGTTTGTGTTGATGACAAATAATAAACCGCTCTTTAGTCTCTGTGTCTGTTCAAGCACATTTGGAATTTGTAGCAAATTTGAATCTACAAGATTCTTCATGATATCTGAGTGCTACATGCTAAGTGCTATGTGCTGCTGTGTTAGGTGCTGTAGCTCTATTGATGAATAAATTTGGATACACTCCTGCTTTCAGGGAACTTACAGTCTAAGTTATAGGTCCCTTGCTTAAATAGAGCTGTAGTCCTGTTTAAATTGCCATACCACATAATGGTAGGAAGTTTGGGAATTCCCTGGTGGTCCAGTGGTTAGGACTCTGCACTTTCACTGCCGTGGGCCCAGGTTCAATCACTGGTTGGGGAACTAAGATCTTGCAAGCTGTGTGGTGTGGCCAAAAAACCAAAAAAGTAGAAAGTTGAATGCTTAGTAGGTCACCCACTGGCTTACTGAACCACATATGCTTGATCTTAAACAAAATGTAGACTGTGACCCAGTGACCCCTTCCCCATATACAGCATCCCCTTCTTTCTGCTAATCTGTTACCCTCCCCATGCCTCAGATCTAGCCTGGGAAAGGACCACGTTGGATCGATGACTCACTTCTAAAATTTTTTTTTTTTATAAAGCTGTTTTCTTTCTTTCTTTCTTTCTATTTTATTTATTTATTTTTGGCTGCATTGGGTCTTCGTTGCTGCGCGGGGGCTTTCTCTAGTTGCTGCGAGTGGGGACTACTCTTTGTTGTGGTGCACGTGCTTCTCATTGCGGTGGCTTCTCGTGGAGCACAGGCTCTAGGCGCGTGGGCTTCAGTAGTTGTGGCATGCAGGCTCAGTAGTTGTTGCGCATGGGCTCTAGAGCGCAGGCTCAGTAGATGTGGTGCACGGGCTTTGTTGCTCTGTGGCATGTGGGATCTTCCCGGACCAGGGCTCGAACTCGTGTCCCCTGCATTGGCCGGTGGACACTTAACCACTGCGCCACAGGGAAGTCCTCACTTCTAAAATTGTGATTTATAGTCTCAAGGTGAATTGAGAGGACTTGATTCATGTTTTCTGTTTATTCTAGGTTATGTAGTTTCTCAACCTCGACACTGTTGACATTGAGGACCAGGAAATCATTTGTTCAGGGACTGTTCTGTGAATTGTAGGATGTTTAGCAGCACCCACAGATGCCAGTAGCACTCTGCCCCCTGTGGCAACCCAAAATGTCTCCAGACATTTGCCCAGTGTCCCTTGGGGGGTACAGCCGCTCCTAGTTGAGAACCATTGTTTTAGAAGAATTGATCAGATAGTTACCAGGAGAGAGAATATCACAGTATTCAGACTCACTCAAGACTGCCATTGCTAACCAGCAGTGGAACTGTAGTCTGGGGTCAGGGGGACCCTGCTTCACTGAGTGTGGTCCATGGACCAGTGGCATCAGCATCACCGATATCACCTGGGAGCTTGTTAGAGATGCAGAGACTCAGGCTCCCCTCCACCCCAGACCTGCTGAGTCAGAAGCTGCACTTCAGTAAGATCCCTAGGAGTAAAATTTCTGTGTGTAGCATTTGTGAAGCCCTGCAAAAGGAGAAAACGAGATCTGTCAGCCTTAGAGTTTCTTGCGCATCTTGGCTGGGTTCTCCTTATTTTTTCCTCTGGGCTCAGGGTAAGGGGAGACCGCTTTTTGGCTAAGGACTTCCCCGGGTGGATGGAACTGCTTGGAAATGCTGGATTTTAGGCTCTGCTTTTGATGAATTTATAGCTTTTCTTTCAGACGGACTGTACATCCTTCATATCTTTCGAGATGGTGGTTTAACTTAATCTCCTCCTGCTGATAGCAAATAGTTGGTTGTATAAAAGGCATTTGTATGCCTTCTACCCCCTGCCCCCACCATTACTCTTGTCCCATATTTACTTTTTTTCTTTTTAATTGAAGTATATTTTGGTTTGCAATGTTGTGTTGGTTTCAGGTGTACAGCATAGTGATTCAGTATTTTTGCGGATTATGTTCTATCATAGGTTATTACAAGGTAATCGGTATAACCATATTTACTTTCAATTAATGATGGATTACATTTCCTTCATTATCACTTTTTAGGTGTGTATTATATTGCCGTGCCCTTTACTGAGTACCTACTATGTGCCTAGGGGCCCTGCAAAGCACACTATGCATATTATTGTCCTATTTACTCCTCCTAAAACTTCTATGAGGCAGACACTATATTTGGGCCCACAGTACAGATGAGGATACTGAGGCCTAAAGAGATGAAGCCACTGGCAAAGGGCCAGTAGTTGAACCAGTAGTTGGCAGTGGTAGGAGTCTAACTCAGGTCTCCCTGACTCCAAATTCACTTTGCTTTTTTTTGGGCCGTGCCGTGCAGCTAGTGGGATCTTAGTTCCCTGACCAGGGATTGAACCCAGGCCCTTGGCAGTGAGAACGTCCTAACAACTGGACCGCTAGGGAATTCCCAAGTTTACTTTTTAAAAATTTATTTGAAAAAGCAGTACAGTCCATGATAAAAAAAAAAAAAATTCAAGCAACACAGAAGGTTAAATAGTGAAAAATTGTCTCCTTCCCACCGCATGCCCAGTGCCTCTCCCTAAAGTGAACCATTATTGTCAATTTCTTGTGTAACTTTCCAAGACATTCTGTGTGCTAATATAAACACCAGTATAGTCTGTACTCAACTGCATTGTTATACTGCCTCCTAAGAATTCCGGAGTTTTTATTGTCAGGCTGTTTTCCTGCATCATTGAAATAAATGAAGGAGAAGTCTTTGTACAATCCCACCATGTTTATGCTTTGAATTGGCCATCCTGACATTGAGTTCTGATGGGTGGTTCTCTCTTCTCAAATGAAAACCCCTTATGGTTTTGACATGCATATTTCATTTATTTCTTTTGGTGTTCTGCTTTTAGAATAGCATTATCTCAGTGACTTGTACATTGTGTGTGTGTGTGTGTGTGTGTGTGTTTTGGTTTCGAGCCTTTTAAAGGTCTGCTTGTTTTGGGGTTTCTAGCAGTTGCGCACCTGCCATGTTTTGATTTCTAAGCTAGTTGGATTCTGGCCATGTTTTGATTTCCATGCTAGTTGGAGGAGGACAACAGATGTACTTCTCTGTTAACCTGGGTTGGCCTTTAAATGTATCTCTCTGTGCGACACCCACCCAGTCACTTCAGGGGCTGGAGGAAATGAGGAAGGGGAACTGGGGGGTGTTTGGGGGATCAGCATGAGGGAGAGGAGGGTAGAAGGGTAAGGGGATGGTATAGTGATGGCAGAAACTCAGTTTACTGGACCAGGAGCATGTGGGCACCACCTGCTAAAACATAAAAAAGGAATAATGGGGACGTGGTCAGTAGCTCTTACAGGCTAAGAGATATACAGGGGAATATTTGTATGTCTCTTGGGGATTGTTCTGCTTTTTAATTTTTTTTTATTTTTATATTTTATAGAGTAAGTTATTGATAAGAGAAAATAGGCTAAAAAGAGCTAAAAGCAGGGAATTTCCTGGTGGTCCAGTGGTTAGGACTTGGCACTTTCATTGCTGGGGCTCCGGGTTCAATCCCTGGTCAGGGAACTAAGATCCTGCAAGCCACACATTGGGGCCAAAAAAAAAAAAGCTAAATGCATATGGATTAGGATTCTAGGATCTCCCCCTCTAGTTTGAATTTAGAAGCTACTTCCAGAGAGGTTAAAAATATGTAATATTCCCCTTTATTCCAAGATAACTTGAGATGGCTTACTTTAGAGATAATTGCAATACTAAAATGAGAAAAATAAATAAATGGAGAAATCTGGGTGAAGGGAGTGTCAGGGTAAGGAAATAGAGTCAGGGTTAAAGGTAAAAACAAATTCCTGTTACATTGGTAGACGGGGACGGATTTGGGATCCTCAGCCTCCTAGTGGCCAAAGCAAAAAGGAGAATACAAACAGTTGTAAGAGCTTCAGTCCCATGAGAAAAAAATCCAGAATGGTGTGCTCAGAAAAGACTCAATTTTCTGGTACTGAGCCCTGAGGAATTTCAACATGGGGTTCCCCAAAATGAGACCCCTTGTGACGTGGTTGAGCGCACCCCTCTAATACGTGCCCTGGGGATTTCCCTATGACCGCGTCTTATGGCGCCTCTTAGTGTAAGCCAGTGCTGCAGTGCGAAATCCCACTTCAGAAAATCATTTCTAAATGTTGCAAATTCATGCCTTTCCTGGGAGAAGATGGGAAATGGGGAATAGGTTTGTTAGAGAGCCCGTAAATTGGAGTCCTCAACCCTTCAATTCTCACTTGCTTGGAAGGTTTTCCAGGAAACATGGAAATGATTTGGCTAAAGATTCAACATTATATTAAACATCTGGGACTCTGTTCGACAGCCAGCTTTCCAGTCAATTCTGTGAAGTGCGGCGATTGCATTTACGCTCATTTTCCAAGGGCAGAGTTTGGACAGAACTAAAGAGGGAGGCTGGCAGGAGTCAGGAGAGATCAGAGCTGGACGACGACCAGTGGGAGGTCCAGGTGGCTCATGACCACTGAGGGTTTTGGAACAAATTTCAGTGTCTTCACTTTAGAAAAGAGTGCCCGACTCTGTTGGTCCCTGGGGATGGGACCACAGCATCAGCAGTTTGGGGACCAAGACCCACTGTTCCTAGCCTTCAAAATTCTGACTAACAAAGGACACACACAAAGAACCGATAGCCACACAGGGACCAAAATAGCCACTTTACTCTTGGCAAGGGGGGTGCTCAAAAGCCTTTGATGAGGGTCTCCGGTAAATTTACGCCCTACCAGAGGAGCATGGTGGGCCTTCTCTCAGGGACAGGGAGGCCTTGCCCCAGTGCGCCTGGTGGGTAAGGAGGACAAGAGCCGTCCGTTGGCCGAGTGCCCGCCGGGCCTGGGTGTAGGCAGTAACCTAGGAAGCGTTGAGCCCGCTTCTTGCTTTTGAGGCACGGTAACCCTGTCTCCGGTACAACAGCCCGATAAATGCCCAGCTCTGCTGAGTCAGATGAGTTCCTCCTTCCCTAGGTGAGGAGTGAGTCAAGGGGTGAGACTAGATGTGTTCATTCATGGGGTGAAGGAGCCTGAGTGGCAGCTCCTTAGACCAGGAAACGATTGGAGACAAAATATTCTCCCGTCCCAATGGTTGGAAGCAGCTTTATTGAGAAATAATAGGTCGACAATAAGCACATGTATTTCAGGTGCACAGTTTAAGTTTTGACATATGTATATACCTGTGAAAAAATCACCACACTCAGGATAATGAACAACCATCACCGCCTAAAGTTTCTTTGTGCCCCTTTGTGACCCTTCCCTACCACCCTCCCCCCACTGTCACCTCAGGCAATGACTGTGCCTTCTCTCACTGTACTTTATTTTTTTTAATTTTTAAATTTTTTTGGCTGCATTGCATGGCTTGCGGGACCTTAGTTCCCCAACCAGGGATCGAACCTGGTCCCTCATTTGGGGAAAGCATGGAGTGAAAGCACAGAGTCCTAACCACTGGACCACCAGGGAATTCCCTTTCCCTGTAGTTTAGTTTGTATTTTCTAAACGTTATATAAGTTGAGTCATAGAATATGTTCTTATTTAGCCTGGTTTCTTTCGTTCAGCATCATTGTTCTGAGATTCATCCATGTTATAGCATGTGTCATAGTTCATTGTATGGATATACCACATTTTGTTTATCCATTCATCTGCTGATAGACATTTGAGTTGTTTCTTTGAAATGTAGCTTCTATGAGCAAGTCTGTGGACATGTGCATTCATGTCTCTTGGGTAAGTCTCTAGGATTAGAATGGCCAGATCATATGGTAGGTGTATGCTTCACTTTTTAAGAAACTGCCAAACTTTCCTAAGTGGTTGTGTCATTTTACATTCCCGCCGACAGTGTGGGAGAAATCCAGTTTCTCCACATCTTGCCAACCCTCCAGCAGGTGGATTTAAAGGCACTCATAACTTGGAGTATAGTTAGCTGTGGACATAGGCTTACATTTTTACATTTTTTTAAATTAAAAAATTCTGTATATATACATATATATATATATAAAATTTTTTTCCCCACGCCATTGACTTGACAAAGAAGCCAGGTCGTAGTCTTCTAGAATATCCCCACATTTGTCTCTTTGCTTCTTCCTTAGGGGCTGATGGTGGTGGGTGGTGTTTTTCCCGTCCCTGTAAACTGGAAAGTAGCCCCCAAAGCTAAAATAGAATCTGAGTTGACTTTTATGAGAAGAGTGTCTAGTAGAGGGGCTTCTCCTGGCCGAAGATGGGACAACATAAGCATCATAAAGACTGCAGTGGCTTGAAACCCATGACATATATGAAAATTCACTCGTTCATAGTGGCAACTGAAAAAAGAAGTCTCATTGGTCGCTTCTGGCGGTTGCTAAGGCCCCACCCACCTCAGTACTCTGAATGTTGCTAAGTATAGGGAAAGGACCAAGCATTTATCCCACCTTCATATTTGAACTATATTCCAGGGTAACCAAGTTGTTAATGTGCTAATAGACGTAGAAAGAATGACGAAATTAGAAAACCACCATTTTTCAGCCCTCAATAAAATAATGATTCTAGGCAGTGATCATCCATGGTTGCTGAGATATGTAGTGAAAGATGGGAGGGAGCCTCATGGGGGAGCGACCAGGCTGATCTCACTGGACCCCATGGATCATTCTTAACATCACACAAAGAAAGACAAGCAGACATGTGTGCCCTCTAATGTCATGGACTACTAAGTAGGCAACACATCCTGGGGAGTACTCTCGTCAAGAGAAGTTGAATATGAGTGTACAGATGGCCCTGGCTTCAACTGCCAGTTTCCAGGAAACATGGGGGACAGAGAAACGTGTTAAATGATGTCACAAGGATACAATCAACCAAGTCCAGAATGTGGGAAATTCTACAGGGACATTGTGATCCAGTTTCTTAAACCAATAAATACTATTAAAAAAAAAGTCAGTGATTATAGATTGAGACATACCAACTAAATCAGTGTATGAACCTTGGTTGGATTCTGAGTCAGACAAATCAAGTGTAAAGAGATATTATGGGGACAACTGGAGAAAATTGAACAAAAACATGGTGTTAGATAATGTTAAGGAGTTACTGTTAATTTTTTGGGTGTGATGAAGGCATTATGGTCATGGTTTTTAAAAAGTCCTTATCTGTTAGAGCAGTGGTTCTTAACTGGAGGCAATTTGGCAGTGTCTGGAGGCATTTTTGGTTGCCATGACTTGCGGTGGCATTGGCATATCTAGTGGGTAGAGGTCAGGGACGCTGCTAAACACCCTACCATACACATGGCAGCCCTCTACAACAAAGCATTCTGTAATCTGGATGTCGGTGGTGCCACAGTTGAGAAACCCTAAGTTAGGGATATCTGCTGCAGTAACTGTGGGTGAAATTATGACGTCTGGGGTTTGCTTTTTTGGTGGGGGGGGTTTTACATTTTTATTCATCTGAATATATATTCTAATAATTCTTTCAGCTTAGTCTGTGGTTGATAAATCTCTTGAATCTCTGAATGTTAAAAAGATATTTATTTTACCCTGTCACTTGAATGCTCATTTAGCCATTGGCACTTAGGTTCAAAATGATCGATGGTAGAGAACAGGTAGGAACATTTTTTCTGTTTTCTTCATAGATACATTTCAAGCACCTGGAACCATGACTGAAAACTCATAGTTGCTCCATTATAATTTTTTGATGAATGAGTGACTGTTTCATCATTGCTTTTTATGAGCATTGTGTATGAGTTAGCTATGGATATCTTTATTCTTTTACCTTGTGCTCCATCTAGCATGTGCAAATACATGTATTTGCTTTTTTTTTTTTTTAAATAAGTTTATTTATTTATTTATTTTTGGCCACGTTGGGTCTTCATTCTTGTGCATGGGCTTTCTCTAGTTGTGGCGAGCAGGGGCTACTCTTCCTTGCAGTGCGCGGGCTTCTCATTGTGGTGGCTTCTCTTGTTCCGGAGCACGGGCTCTAGGCACCTGGGCTTCAGTAGTTGTGGCATGCGGGCTCTAGAGCGCAGGCTCAGTAGTTGTGGCACGCGGGCTCTAGAGCGTAGGCTCAGTAGTTGTGGCGCACGGGCTTAGTTGCTCCGCAGCATGTGGGATCTTCCCCAACCAGGGCTCGAACCCGTGTCACTTGCATTGGCAGGCAGATTCTTAACCACTGCGCCACCAGGGAAGCCCTGTTTGCTTGTTTTTTTGTTTTTCTTTTAGGAACTGTTTAGAGCTGTATACCTAGGTCTTTGTATTCTTTCCATTCAGCACTTGGATGGTACTTTTCATATGAAACATACCTTTCTTCCCCTCTGGAAAATAATTTTTTGTTGTTTCTTTGATAACTTGCTATTTTGGGGTTTGCTTTTAATAATCGGCACACGTGCAAATAAAATAGGGGTGGGGATGAGATGAAATGAGAATGTTACAAGCTGTTGAGGCATGCAGGAGTTCATTTTACTCCCGTACCACTTTGGTGCATGCGAAAATTTTCGTAATAAAAACTTAAATTTAAAAAATGTTGGAGGAAAAAAACAACCCCCCCCACCCCCGCAAATGTTGGAGGAAAGGATACCACAGAGGTCTTGAAGGTAGAAAAGAATGAATCTAATCTGATGTGTCCTTAAGTGTAGGTAATTCAAGGGGGAAGGTGCTGGAAGGGAAAGTTGTTGGGGTCTAGAGCGAGTAGGTCCCAGGAAACGGAAGCCCATGAACTATTGTTCAAGTGTGCTCTGGGGGCCTCCACCTGCGCCCCGCACTGGATGTATCCACACCCAGCTTTGCAGAGAAATACGGTCATGACTAGTTGCAGTTTGAAAAGATTCTCTTTGAGTGTTTCCATCCTATGTAGGTGTTTCCCAGGTCGCTGTTTACCTAGACCAAAAGGGAGGGGGAAAAACAAAGTGACACTATGACGTTAGAAGGCTGGTGGAAATGTTATCCAGAATTGAGAGGAAGCATCCCTAAAAGTATAATTCTGTGGGAAAACATAAGTAGTTTACCAAAAACTCTACATTAAGCAGCCTGTAGAAACATGGCTTTTGAGAATGGCGAGATTCAGACAGCACACAACTCCATCGAGATCTTGTATCTGCCCCCAGAGAGGAAACCTGCTTAGTTGTTGGCAGCCAAGCCCTGGCATCCTTGAGATTGATGGATGGAAGCATCCTTTAGTAATGCTAAAACTTCCTTATTCCTTTGGAGACACCATTGTAAAAATTGATCACCAGCCAAATCAACATTACCTTAAAGTCTTTTTATGGCTCTTTTGGGAAGCAAAGATGTGGGATAATTTTTTGTTTACTCAAGTCTATTGGAGACTGGATCCGATTTGTCTTCTTTTTGCATTTCATATACAGTGGGCTGTTTGGACAAGTTATATCTGCCCACTTCCTACGCGGAGGGGAGAAAGTCGAGGGCTTGCGTGAGGCTCAGGAGATATAATCTGTTCTCATGGGCTCAATTACTTATATGTATTTAGTAGCTAGCTCTACTTGCCTGTCTCCTAATTTATTCTCTTTGTTCATTCCCATGAGATCTCCGATGTTGTATATCTCGCTTTTTCTATTGCAACCTTTTTCTCGTGCAGTTGTTCCTATTGTAAGAGTCGGTCATTGATATTCCTAAAATCTCTGCTCTTGCATCAGTTGTCACATTTTTTGCCATGCCTCATGTTAATCCACGTCCTCTCCCTTTCTGTTATCACTTCCTTAGTATAGAATTTGTCATGTTAACTATTGTAGACTTGTCCTTTAGCAGTTCCTAG
Organism: Monodon monoceros; assembly: GCF_005190385.1. Lineage (NCBI taxonomy): Eukaryota > Metazoa > Chordata > Mammalia > Artiodactyla > Monodontidae > Monodon > Monodon monoceros. The sequence continues at coordinate 77,482,721 of NW_021703765.1, read as the reverse complement.
CATCGACCTCTTTCTACCATCACTGTTGAAGTGATCTTATCAGTCTCAGGCACTGACACCAACCCAGCACTCTTAAACGCTCTCTAATAATCCCTTCTGTCAATCCAATCTAGGATTTCCCCCCTTCAAGGTCCAGCCAGGATTTCACTTGCATTTACTTCCCAGCCTCATTACCCACAGCTTTCTTGGGCTACTGTTCCCTGGCTTTTCTAAAGTAGCACTCATTCCCACTCCAGCCCGTGAAGACATCTTTTAACTAACTCTCGAGATTCAATCACCTCCATGACACAGGAACACACAAAACTCAGTGTATCCCCATCGGCAACACACGATGGCCATCATTCTGTTTACACACTCTCCACTTTTCACAGCCTCATCTTGACCTCTAAACGACACAAACAGCCTCCTCTTCACTTGTTTTGCAGTTCTGTCTTCATCATGTAGATAAGTGCGATCATATTGCTGCCTCAGATTTTAACGAACTAGAAGACAGCTAATATTTAGGTAGTCTTTCTTCTAGATTTGAACGTAGCATCTAATTAATCAGTTGGGTACTTTTTATTTATTTTTTAAGGTGTGGAACACCATGGTAGATAGAATGAACTTGAAAATGTTTTTGATTTAATATCATTGAGCGCCCACTGCGTTCCAGGCACTGTCCTGATTCATGATATCACACGGTATTTATTCACGTGCCTTTGTCTTTTCTGACACTATGTTGTCTGTTATTCATCTTCTAACTCTGCCACACACAACCCAGCACCAGTGTCCATAACCCATAGTGATGATTGAACATCATGGGAGTTTTATGAGCTATGTCTAGGTTCAGGTTTTTGTTTTCGTTTTTAATGTGCCAATTCTTCATGACTAAATTGGGTACTCTGAGTTCCTTGAAGTGGTGTATGGCATGAACTATCCCATTAGGTCTAAGAAATTATCCCACACCTAAGGTTCTTGTCGTCGATTCATTCCTTTCACAATATAGATATGAACCCTTGAATCAGGACAGATGGGTGCTGTTCTAGGTGTTAGGTGTATAATGGTGAACGCAGCGTCGTCTTTCGCCTCACGGAGATTGTGTGACCGCGGGGAAAGCAGATGATCAGCCCTACACCAAAATTAGAAAAATCTTTTGCGTTTTTAATATTTATGTTTGGTATGCCGAGAAGTTAAAAGTTTGAATGGGAAAAATGGAGCTCAGTGGAGCGTGTTAGAAAGAAGTAGGGCCAAGAGGATGAATCCATTTGCCTCTCCTTTCCTTGTTTTTTTTTTTTTTTTCCTTCGTGAATAGTTTTGAAGACAATACATTCCGCACCCACCCCCCAAGCTTCTAATGAATGTCAGGATTTTAAAAAGGAGAGAATTTATAGGCGGGAGATTAACTACAGTTCTTAAAATAGCTCTTTGTTTCTGAAAACCTTGTTCTGCCATCTATCTTATAAGTGGGGGGCGAGGGGGACCCTCCAGAATGTACTTGTATAGCCCCTGTCACTGAGGAAAATGTGCCCTGATGTGACCTCAAGCATAGGCTGATTTATTTAAAATGTATATAGGGAAAGGTTTTTTCCTTTTTTTTTTTCGTGGCTTTTACTAATGAACAGATCTTAATGTATGACTTCTTATTTGTCATTATTGAATGTAGCGAGCATGTTGGGGAGGTGAGATGGTGATTTCATTATACTCTATCAGGAAACATTAATATAGGCACTCATTAACATATTTTTCAGACAGAACAATCTCTGCTTCTAAAGCCTCTTCATTTAACTCAAACATCCAGTAACTTCTTCATGGCCTGTATTATGCCAGGTGCACTCTTTGCAAGAGCCATTTTCTAGTTGTTTAATTATATATCTTTTTTTTTTTTTAACATCTTTATTGGAGTATAATTGCTTTACAATGGTGTGTTAGTTTCTGCTTTATAACAAAGTGAATCAGTTATACATATACATATATCCCCATATTTCTTCCCTCTTGCGTCTCCCTCCCTCCCACCCTCCCTATCCCACCCTTCTAGCTGGTCACAAAGCACCGAGCCGATCTCCCTGTGCTATGCGGCTGCTTCCCACTAGCTATCTATTTTACGTTTGGTAGTGTATGTATGTCCATGCCACTCTCTTACTTTGTCCCAGTTTACCCTTCCCCCTCCCCATATCCTCAAGTCCATTCTCTAGTAGGTCTACATCTTTATTCCTGTCTTGCCCCTAGGTTCTTCATGACCTTTTTTTTTTTAATTAGATTCCATATATATGTGTTAGCATACAGTATTTGTTTTTCTCTTTCTGACTTACTTCACTCTGTATGACAGACTCTAGGTCATCCACCTCACTACAAATAACTCAATTTCGTTTCTTTTTATGGCTGAGTAATATTCCATTGTATATATGTGCCACATCTTCTTTATCCATTCATCTGTTGATGGACACTTAGGTTGTTTCCATGTCCTGGCTATTGTAAATAGAGCTGCAATGAACATATTGGTACATGACTCTTTTTGAATTATGGTTTTCTCAGGGTATATGCCCAGTACTGGGATTGCTGGGTCACACGGTTGTTCTATTCATAGTTTTTTAAGGAACCTCCATACTGTTCTCCATAGTGGCTGTATCAATTTACATTCCCACTAACAGTGCAAGAGTGTTCCCTTTTCTCCACACCCTCTCCAGCATTTATTGTTTCTAGATTTTTTGATGATGGCCATTCTGACCAGTGTGAGATGATATCTCATTGTAGTTTTCTTTTTTTTAACATCTTTATTGGAGTATAATTGCTTTACAATGGTGTGTTAGTTTCTGCTTTATAACAAAATGAATCAGTTATACATACACATCCATATCTCTCCCCTCTTAGGTCTCCCTTCCTCCCACCCTCCCTGTCGCACCCCTCTAGGTGGTCACAAACCACCGAGCTGATATCCCTGTGCTATGCGGCTGCTTTCCACTAGCTATCTGTTTTACGCTTGGTAGTGTATATATGTCCATGCCACTCTCTCACTTTGTCACAGCTTACCCTTCCCCCTCCCCCATACCCTCAGGTCCATTCTCTAGTAGGTCTGTGTCTTTATTCCCGTCTTGCCCCTAGTTTCTTCATGACCTTTTTATTTTTATTTTCCTTAGATTCCATATATATGTGTTAGCACATGGTATTTGTTTTTCTCTTTCTGACTTATTTCACTCTGTATGACAGACTCTGGGTCCATCCACCTCACTACAAATATCTCAATTTCGTTTCTTTTTATGGCTGAGTAATATTCCATTGTATATATGTGCCACATCTTCTTTATCCATTCATCCAATGATGGACACTTAGGTTGCTTCCATGTCCTGGCTATTGTAAATAGAACTGCAATGAACATTTTGGTACATGACTCTTTGAATTACGGTTTTCTCAGGGTATATGCCCAGTAGTGGGATTGCTGGGTCGTATGGTAGTTCTATTTGTAGTTTTTTAAGGAATCTCCATACTGTTCTCCATAGTGGCTGAACCAATTCACATTCCCACCGGCAGTGCAAGAGTGTTCCCTTTTCTCCACACCCTCTCCAGCATTTATTGTTTCTAGATTTTTTGATGATGGCCATTCTGACTGATGTGAGATGATATCTCATTGTAGTTTTAATTTGCATTTCTCTAATGATTAATAATATTGAGCATTCTTTCATGTGTTTGTTGGCAACCTGTATATCTTCTTTGGAGAAATGTCTATTTAGGTCTTCTGCCCATTTTTGGATTGGGTTGTTTGTTTTTTGTTATTGAGCTGCATGAGCTGCTTGAAAATCTTGGAGATTAATCCTTTGTTGTTTCATTTGCAAATATTTTCTCCCATTCTGAGAGTTGTCTTTTGGTCTTGTTTATGGTTTCCTTTGCTGTGCAAAAGCTTTGAAGTTTCATTAGGTCCCATTTGTTTATTTTTGTTTTTATTTCCATTCCTCTAGGAGGTGGGTCAAAAAGGATCTTGCTGTGATTTATGTCATAGAGTGTTCTGCCTATGTTTTCCTCTAAGAGTTTTATAGTGTCTGGCCTTACATTTAGGTGTTTAATCCATTTTGAGTTTATTTTTGTGTATGGTGTTAGGGAGTGTTCTAATTTCATATTTTTACATGTACCTGTCCAATTTTCCCAGCACCACTTATTGAAGAGGCTGTCTTTTCTCCACTGTATATTCTTGCCTCCTTTATCAAAGATAAGGTCACCATATGTACGTGGGTTTATCTCTGGGATTTCTATCCTGTTCCATTGATCTATATTTCTGTGTTTGTGCCAGTACCATACTGTCTTGATTACTGTAGCTTTGTAGTATAGTCTGAAGTCAGGGAGCCTGATTCCTCCAGCTCTTTTTTTTGTTCTCAAGATTGCTTTGGCTCTTCGGGGTCTTTTGTGTTTCCATACAAATTGTGAAATTTTTTGTTCCAGTTCTGTGAAAAATGCCATTGGTAGTTTGATAGGGATTGCATTGAATCTGTAGATTGCTTTGGGTAATATAGCTATTTTCACAATGTTGCTTTTTCCAATCCAAGAACATGGTATATCTCTCCCATCTGTTTGCATCATTTTAATTTCTTTCATCAGTGTCTCATAATTTTCTGCGTACAGGTCTTTTGTCTCCTTAGGTAGGTTTATTCCTAGATATTTTATTCTTTTTGTTGCAGTGGTAAATGGGAGTGTTTTCTTAATTTCACTTTCAGATTTTTCATCATTAGTGTATAGGAATGCCAGAGATTTCTGTGCATTAATTTTGTATCCTGCTACTTTACCAAATTCATTGATTAGCTCTAGTAGTTTTCTGGTAGCATCTTTAAGATTCTCTATGTAGAGCATCATGTCATCTGCAAACAGTGACAGCTTTACTTCTTCTTTTCCGATTTGGATTCCTTTTATTTCTTTTTCTTCTCTGATTGCTGTGGCTAAAACTTCCAAAGCTATGTTGAATAATAGTGGTGAGAATGGGCAACCTTGTCTTGTTCCTTATCTTAGTGGAAATGGTTTCAGTTTTTCACCATTGAGAACGATGTTGGCTGTGGGTTTGTCATATATGGCTTTTATTATGTTGAGGAAAGTTCCCTCTATGCCTACTTTCTGCAGGGTTTTTATCATAAATGGGTGTTGAATTTTGTCGAAAGCTTTCTCTGCATCTGTTGAGACAATCATATGGTTTTTCTCCTTCAGTTTGTTAATATGGTGTATCACGTTGATTGATTTGCATATATTGAAGAATCCTTGCATTCCTGGGTTAAACCCCACTTGATCATGGTGTATGATCCTTTTCATGTGCTGTTGGATTCTGTTTGCTAGTATTTTGTTGAGGATTTTTGCACCTATGTTCATCAGTGATATTGACCTGTAGTTTTCTTTCTTTGTGACATCTTTGTCTGGTTTTGGTATGAGGATGATGGTGGCCTCGTAGAATGAGTTGGGAGTGTTCCTCCCTCTGCTATATTTTGGAAGAGTTTGAGAAGGATTAGGTGTTAGCTCTTCTCTAAATGTTTGATAGAATTTGCCTGTGAAGCCATCTGGTCCTGGGCTTTTGTTTGTTGGAAGATTTTTAACCACAGTTTCAATTTCAGTGCTTGTGATTTGTCTGTTTATACTTTCTACATCTTCCTGGTTCAGTCTCGGAAGGTTGTGCTTTTCTAAGGATTTGTCCATTTCTTCCAGGTTGTCCATTTTACTGGCATAGAGTTGCTTGTAGTAATCTCTCATGATCCTTTATATTTCTGCAGTGTCAGTTGTTCTCCTTTTTCATTTCTAATTCTATTGATTTGAGTCTTCTCCCTTTTTTTCTTGATGAGTCTGGCTAATGGTTTATCAATTTTGATTATCTTAAAGAACCAGCTTTTAGTTTTATTGATCTTTTTTATCGTTTCCTTCATTTCTTTTTCATTTATTTCTGATCTGATTTTTATGATTTCTTTCCTTCTGCTAACTTTGGGTTTTTTTTGTTCTTATTTCTCTAATTGCTTTAGGTGCAAGGTTAGGTTGTTTATTTGAGATGTTTCCTGTTTATTAAGGTAGGAATATATTGCTATAAACTTCCCTCTTAGAACTGCTTTTGCTGCATCCTATAGGTTTTGCGTCCTCGTGTCTCCATTGTCATTTGTTTCTAGGTATTTTTTGATTTCCTCTTTGATTTCTTCAGTGATCACCTGGTTATTAAGTAGTGTATTGTTTAGCCTCCATATGTTTGTATTTTTTATAGATCTTTTCCTGTAATTGATATCTAGTCTCATAGCGTTGTGGTCTGAAAAGATACTTGTTACGATTTCAGTTTTCTTAAATTTACCAAGGCTTGATTTGTGACCCAAGATATGATCTATCCTGGAGAATGTTCCATGAGCACTTGAGAAAAATGTGTGTTCTGTTGTTTTTGAATGGAATGTCCTATAAATATCAATTAAGTCCGTCTTGTTTAATGTGTCATTTAAAGCTTGTGTTTCCTTATTTATTTTCATTTTGGATGATCTGTCCATTGGTGAAAGTGGGGTGTTAAAGTCCCCTACTATGATTGTGTTATTGTCGATTTCCCCTTTTATGGCTATTAGTATTATGTATTGAGGTGCTCCTATGTTGGGTGCATAAATATTTACAGTTGTTACATCTTCTTCTTGGATCGATCCCTTGATCATTATGTAGTGTCCTTCTTTGTCTCTTGTAATAGTCTTTATTTAAAGTCTAGTTTGTCTGATATGAGAATTGCTACTCCAGCTTTCTTTTGATTTCCATTTGCATGGAATATCTTTTTCCATCCCCTCACTTTCAGTCTGTATGTGTCCTGAGGTCTGAAGTGGGTTTCTTATAGACAGCATATATATGGGTCTTGTTCTTGTATCCATTCAGCCAGTCTGTGTCTTTTGGTGGGAGCATTTAATCCATTTACATTTAAGGTAATTATCGATATGTATGTTCCTATTCCCATTTTCTTAATTGTTTTGGGTTTGTTATCTATTCAGCATGTATTTATTATGCACCTGCTATGTGCCTGGCACTATGCTATGTTCTTAGGTGCATTGAATACCTCCATCAACGTAGATGCAAATCCAGTTATTTCAGTGACCTACTAATATCTTTTTTAAAGCAAAAAACAAGAAAAAATCATGTTTTATGAGGATCAAAAAAGGGACTTTTTCCATAAGGTGCAAGAAAGAGGAGAATTAATCCCCCAAGATAGATGTGGTCACATACTTGATAATCTTTAGATTATATAATCCTTTAAAATGTGGCATCCAGATTTTGAGCTAGTTCTTTATTCTCTTTCCAGTGCTCATATTAGAGGTACATTGAACCTTCTCATTCTCTGTCTCCTGTCTCTTTGTCTCTGTGTATTGCATTCTGTATCAGCATTTCTCCAACTGCAGTGTGCTCACAAATCACCTGGGGATCTTTTTAGAATGTAGTTGCTGATTCAGTGGGCATGGTGTAGGGCCTGCCATTCTGTATTTCTAACCAACTCCCTGGCGATGCTGTTGATGCTGCAAGTCTACAGATCACACCTTGTGAAGCATGGTTCTATGTGATTTCCTCAGATCTATCTGCTAGTTCATCAGCTTTCTCTTTAGCTGTGTCTAGTCTGTTTAATGCACCCAGTGAGTTTTAAACTTTAAATTCAGCAATCATGTTTTTCATTTTTAAAAGTTCCATTTGGTTCCTTTCAAATGTGCTTTGTCTTTTCTCCAGAGTATCTTGTTCTTTTATTAGAATTTCTACTCATTTACCTTGATCATGAATGAAAATTTATTTTATGGTCCATTGTAGATTGTTCTCTTATCTGCAGTTTTTTGGGGGCTAATTCTCCCACTTTTGTATCTGCTGATGCTCCTTCGTGGTAGTTGGGGTGGTTCCTTTTTTCTTGTTTTGTGTAGTTGTTGGTTTTTACTTTTTATTGTGAACTCATTTCTAGTTGGGAGTGTGTGTGTGGGGGGGGGAGTGAGAGAGGGAGGGAGGGAGGAAGAGAAGGAGTCTTGTGTGCCCTGGGTTGTGAACGTGGTCCTACAGATTTTTTTCCACTTACATCTGCCAGTGCCCTAAGGGATCCTGGACCAATATTGCTGATAATTTCTTGGCTTATAGTTCCCTCACCATGTAGGATACTGTAAACACAGACACCCTACCTGGGGCTACAGTTTTAATAGCTGCCCTGTTTCTCTTCTAAAGGGCTCTGGACAAGGGTGAGCATCCATCACTTTCTCTTAGGTTGAGGATTTCCACTTCCCCCACTTCTCTTTGGCTTGAGGCTGTGGCTCTTTTCCCTGACCAAATGTGGCCCCTAGAAGCCCCTCTTTTCAGAGTTTCCCATTGTACCCAACTGACTACCTGTCTAGAGGCTCTGACATTCTTAGCTTTTCATCTGTCCTGTGAGTATCTCGCTTATTACCAGCTGGGGCGTTTCATGTTGACTTCTCCCTCTTATTGAAGATTACCTGGCCCTTTACCTTATCTCGACTACATGGGCTAGACTTGAGTGTGATGGAGTTTTAAAGAGGGATCATATTTATAGTACGGAATTTCTCAGTCATAGTTATTTCACAGAGGGTGGCTCCTGCCCCTATATTAATCGTACTCCTCACTCAGAAATGGAATTCTATTTCAGTCTCCCAAAGCTAAATTAGTATATAGTGGAAAGGGAATTAAACTTCTGCTAGGAATGAAATGGTGCGATTAACAAACATCCACGTGAGTGTCTGTGTCTTGTGCAGGAAAGAATACTCAACACAGACTCTGCTGTATCTCACTAGCCTTCTAACTGCAGGATCTGTCATAAACATCTGTCATGTGGGCAATAACAGCAGCAGGTAGTCTTTTTTTTTTTCATCGATCTTTATTGGAGTATAATTGCTTCACAATACTGTGTTAGTTTCTGTTGCACAACAAAGCAAATCCCCTCCCTCTTGGGTCTCCTTCGCATTCTGCCTATCCCACCCCTCTAGGTCATTGCAAAGCACGGAGTCAGTCTCCCTTTGCTATGCTGCTGCTTCCCACCAGCCAACTGTTTTACATTCCGTAGTGTAAACATGTCCGTGCTGCTCTCACTTTGCCCCAGCTTCTCCCTCCCACCCCAAGTCCTCAAGTCCATTCTCTATGTCTGCCTCTTTATTCCTGCTCTAATAGCAAGTAATCTTTATGGAGTGTTTACTGTATGCTAAGAGCTGTACCAGTAAGCACTTTATATAGATTTCTTTCATTTAAACCTCCCAGCAGCCCTTTGAGGAAATTATCTATATGTTGAAACTGAGGCTCAGAGAGGTTAAGGCACTTTCCCAAGGTCACAGTGCTGGTAAGTGGCGGAGCTGTGGTTTGAACCCACTTAGTCAAAGTATGTGCCACCAGCCATGATGCTTCCATATTAATATCGTCTGCAAATCTCTTTCCATACACTTCCTCAGTCTTTACCTGAGTTTCCTTATTTTGGGATGGGAAACTTCTCTTTTTTATCCTCATGAGGTATAATTTCCATTAAAAGGTGTTTTTTTTTTCTTTTTTTCTTTTTGCTTATAAAAAGATATTGGGTAATAGAAATCTGATTGGATTTGAGCCCATGTTGATGGAAAGTACACATGGGAGGTGGGCTGAAGCATTCAATGTAATTTTTCTTTCCATCAACTAATTTTTAACATGTTAAGCAAGTAGATTCTGACACTAACAGGGAAGATTTAAATTCTCTTGAGAGCTTCGAGGTGTTAAATAATTTTCGGCAAGTGTACATTTTACGTTTTTCAGTCTCCTACCACATCTCAACGCACCTGAGTTCTGAGAATGTTCTTTCTTGCATTTCCCGGGAGCTGCCAGACCTCCTCATTCTGGCTTCATCTCCTGCCGCTCCACATCCCTTCACCTTTGTCTCCTTCCTGATGCTGCCTGCTGCTTCCGATGTTGTTGTTGTCGTCATTGGGGAACTTTGGAAACAGCCAGATTCTTTGGAGTCCATAAGCGGAAAATAGACTGCTGCTCCTATCTGGCACACAGCTTTTGTGCAGAAAGCAAGGAGTTAAAAAAGAAGACTGGGCTGGGAAGCGCTGTGACAACTGTCCTAGGGGGCGCTCTCCAGAGCTCTGGCCGTGACTCATGGTGCTCTGTCACTCAGATCAGCACTGGCCCCTGCCACGCAGGTGGCCAGGCAGGGTTGCCGCCAGACCACGCACGCACAGAGTGGCGAGCATGAAGCCTGCACTGCGGGGGATGTGATGCCCGGCTCTCCAGCTTACCCAGCCCACCTACCACAGACGCCTCAGCCCGCAGCCATGGTAACGCTTCTGGCTGGCTATACCCCTGGGAGCCCACCACAGTGGGCGGCTTCCTGGTGACCGATGAATGAACTCCCTGACCAAGAGAGCTTAGTAGGTCCGCAGGAAGTGGAGAAGATGTAAGACGTCCTTAGCCAGGAGTCATGCCTTAATGAGGTAGGACGCAGCCATCCATCCACACCATCAGTGCACAGGGGTGCCGTACATCATCGGGAAGAACTTTATCTGGCTGGCATTTCGTTATGCTGATTAAACTGCGGCGGATTCAGGGGCATGATCGAGCTGGGGAGGAGGGATAATGAACTAAAGAAAAAAAAAAAAAAGGGGTACATAAGTGCTCCGAGTATACTCATCCGGATATGAATGGGCTAGACTGCAGAGCTATCCTAACATGAGTTACATGCCTCCCAAACTCTCTCTCCTGTTCATTTCTCTCACTCCAGTTAATCCACGAAATGTAGAAATTCCATCTTATCCCAGTGATTAGCACTAAATATTAATAATTTGGACCTGTCTGGAAGAGGAAATAAAAAGGTTTAGGTCATCTGGTACACCAGCACCAGCCATCTGATGCTCTGTAGCATCATTCTGGAAATATCAGGAATGAGTGGCTTGCTCAAACGAGTTCCCCAAGTGCTTTTCGTTCTACCAAGTGACCTGTTTGAGTTTACCCTTCAGTTTACCCCGGCAGGGAAGGCAGCCCGTCTGCGGGTTGGTGGCCATGTTGGCAGGGAAGGGGTTAATCTCTTGTTGCTGTAAGAGCCGAGCAGAGGCTGGGTCTGCCTGTGTGTGAGCTAGATTGAAAGCAGGCGCTGCAGTGCCATCGGGAACGCTGAAGGAGTGAGACGATTTTCTTCTCCGCAACAGTGTTGAATCCGGCTGAATTTTTCTCCCCCCCCTTCTTGTTTTTCTTTAACCAGCTCCCCCCCCCTTCGTTCCCACCCTCAAGTCTGATGATGACACCTCCAATTTTGATGAACCAGAGAAGAATTCGTGGGTTTCATCCTCTCCGTGCCAGCTGAACCCCTCAGGTTTCTCAGGAGAAGAACTGCCGTTTGTGGGGTTTTCGTATAGCAAGGCACTGGGAATTCTTGGTAGATCTGAGTAAGTGAAATTTTGACTTTTCTAAGGGACCTGCATTGATGCAAGGCATAGAGCCCAAAGGTGGCGGCGGTGGCAGTGGCAGCCCGGGGGGAGTGCAGTGGAGGAAAGCTGTTAACCAGCTTGCGTTTGGAAGGCAGTTGACCTGGTTGGGCTTTGGGAGGGGTAGACTGTTCATATTCTCATTTTGCTGTGTTCAAGGTACCTCTTCCTGTCCATAGCATCATAATTGTCAGTCGGGTACTTTGGGTTAGTTTTTCAGTCTTTGGTCTTCTTTAGAGGGGAGGAGATAGTGGGAGATACCCAGCAGTGCAGAGCCTTGGTGAAGGGAGGAACGTGCAGGGTTAAGATGAGCTGTCTATCTGTTTTTCCATCTGTGTAGCCCTCTATCTCTCAGGTGGGTGGATGGAGGTTGCTCTCTTGGCAGTATTGAAAGAATCCTAAAATCCGTTTCTCAGGAGCTAAAGGCTTCCCGATGGGGTTACCTGAGCTGCAAGTGGCTGTACCAGAGCTCTAACTGAGAGATGGTACTTGGCTCAGCTCAAAGTCTGCTGCAAGACTGGGGAATCCGGCAGCTGAGCCTCTGAGCCGGCAAAGCACTGGCAGCCAGAGAGAGCCCCGTTACTGTGAGCCACCAGGAGGGAGTATGATGTAGCCGAGTCATTGATTCACAGAAACTGGGCTTCACAAGGGAAAAAACAAACCGGGAGACTAGAAAATGGAAGTATAAATATTACTGTAAACCTCTTGGCATGATCAGTCTTTCTCCATTCTTGAAAAAGCTAAAGAAAAACGCATTAGTACGGCACTTGGGACTTGGGGATGGGGTTGGGTGGGGGGAGGTCCCTGGCTTCCAGCCTCCTGGAATTTCTCTAAAATGCAGTAGCCTCTGTGGATGTCAGAGCTCAGTGTCTTGCTTCGTTCTCCTGATCCAATGACATTCTGCGTTCAGAGGTTCAAGTTCCCTGGGAAGGTCTTGGACTGGCTGTGTTATTCCCCCGATGCCACAGCTCCCTCACTTGGAGCCTCTCGGGGTAATGTTGGGTGATCGGTCGCTGCCCACTTAGAAAACAAGCAGAATTTGATCTTCCCTTGGCAGCATTTAGTCCTGATTTGTTGTGCTCGTAGCTCAGATATTGAATTGAGGGGATGTCATGTAGGTTCTTGGATAGTGTCTCCCCATGGGTGCTATTTTGACAGTAATGTTCCTGGAAAGATTTCAGACAGCTGGGGGGAACTGGGCACTTGATGGGAGGTAGCGTTGTGGGCTGCGATAGAATTTGAGAGAGCTGTTTGTGTTGCAAGAGACCGAGGGGACCCTTCTTTCCTCTCTCCCTGGGGGCTGGGATTAAAATTGGGGGTTGGATTTTGGTGGTGTTGGCTGTACCTTTCGGGCTAATTTGCTCTGCATCCCCAAAGCAATCTAGATAATGGGAGGAGAGGCAGAAAGCTCACTAGCTGTTGAATGTGCCATCAGATGGATTTGAAATGGCCCAGCAGGGCTGGGAGGTTTTGTACCAGCATCAAAGAGCAGGGCAGAATTGGAGGCCCAATGTTAAAGGATGCATGGTTAGTGGGCAGCTTAACCTTGACACACACAGCACGGTGAAGGTCACCTGTCGGACTGGACGGAGGTGCGTGGAGAGTTCTAGTTCTGGTTAGCAGTGGGCGAGCTGGCTCAGAACGAAAGCTTGCTTGGGGTGCTAATCAATGATCTGAAAAACCAGGAAGGACGTGAGGGAATAAGATTTCAGGGGCAAAGGCAGAATGATGTGAGGGCTCTCAGGCATTGCAATTAATCGGAAGCAGTGTGTGATTAATTGCTTATTCTTCAGGAAGACTGTAATTGCATCTTTCTGCTTCTCACAGAAAGCTCAGGGAGCTCTCCGATAGGGGCCTCTCAGTATTAAGGCCCAGACACTCGATAGATATTTGTTGTTTTAATTTACTCATGATCCTTTCCCCCTAGATTGTGTTTATATTGCTCACTGTATTGGAAGATACGCTATTTTACCTTTGGTAGTTCAAAATATATCTCTAGAGCATAAAATGAGCTTCTGTTCATGCCCCGACAGAATGCTTAAGATTCTCATAAAAAAGAAAAAAAGTCCATGCAAACAAAACCATGTATTTTTTATGTGGAAGATGGAATTGAAGTATTCCTGTCTTTGGGTGGGAGAGCTTTAATTGCCCTTTCCGTGGCAATTTGGGGCTGGAATCAGAATGATCTCCTTTCATCTTATATCTTACAATGTGATCTTGCTGTTAGATTTGTTTATTCTGCCAGGGACAGCCCTATGGGTGGAACCTCCAACATCATTTTGGAAATTCACCCCACCTGTTGGATGTAGGTGACCCTGGACGTATTGGATCATCATTGTTTAGAAATTCAATAGAAAAGATGCAGTGATGAAATTACTTAGAAGCCCCTGCAGTTTTGTAAACATATAGTTAACAAAATTCATTTGGAGGTTGGGGGGAATTTTCTGGGACGCCACCATTGCCACCAGGGACCTGGTATTTCTGAGTTTCTACTTCTCCCCTCCCTGTTTCAGCATCACGGGTTTTTATTTACACACATTGATTACCTGTACTGTTACTCACTCTTTACACCACCAAGGAAATTACAGATGCTGCTCTACTGCGTTGGAAAACACTGACCCCAGATCTGTTACCAGTGAAAAGAATTAAATGTTCAGAGGTGGAGCTGAATGAAAGAGGAGTTTTCACAGAGACTGGCAGTGAGAATGATTTTAATTGTTGCATTTGCTCATCACTTTTTAGGATTCTTTTTTGGGACCCCAGACTATTTTTAAGCCAGCCATTGAATGCGTCATTTTAGGTTTCACAGGAATCTTGATCTCAGCATTCTGTGTCTGAGAGATGTAGTGGGAATTCCTTGCAGCTTGAGTTGGAGGGCACGGGAGAGATCCTACAGAACTAGTTTTGGTCATCTTTGGGGTGGGATGATGGCAAAGTTAGTGCAAATCTGGTGCCTCTTTCTTTTTAACCAACAGTGACCCAAACTAAATCCCTAAGCTCTGAATGCCTGGGTGTTGCTCTGAGCCTCTGTTGGCTTGAATTTTACACTGGTGGGATAGTAACAGAAATCAGTGTGTTAAAAGTTTAAAAATATAATGGATCCTAGCCCTCCTCCCTCCTCTTTCAGCGTGGGGTACATTTTTTTTAGGTCCCTCTCCTTCTTCCTAGAAGCAGTGCATCTCTGCAAACCTTCAGTATAAACTCCAGAAGGAAAAAGCCATTTGGTTTTATATTTTGTGTTAGTTTTTACGCATGCTGGTTTTATGCTTTTGGAGACGCTGGCAATCTTAGAGGACCAATGGGATTTCGATGAGACTGGAATCTGTGGGATGACAGTGTCTGAATAGGCTATATTTAGCCCCCCTGTTGGGGGCTTTCTCTTTTGACTCAGGGCTTTTTCCTTTCCTTTTGGGTGGATCTGAAAATTTATTCTTGGAACCAGCCATCCAAACACTGTGACTGTGGAAGAGTGAAAAATGGCTTCCACCAATGCCTTTCCAGATTTTCAGAGAACCAGTTTCGGGTGCCTCTTCCTTGCTCTACTGAAGCCTCTTTGCATATGTCAGTTTCCTCAACTGCAAGGTGAGGTAATAATGACACTTGCCTCTTAGGGCTGTTTTGAGGATTATGTGAAATACGTAAAGCACTTGTTCTAGTCCCTGGCACATGGAAAAGTCACACGGAATGTCCACTGTTATTATTTTTGTTATTACCACTACACTAGTCTCTATATGGATGGTGCCCTTCTATATATGTGAAGAAGATATGGAAAGAACTCAGCAATAATTAAATAGCCCAAAGTCATGCCAGACCAGAAACCCAGCTCCCCAGGCCCTGAGAACTTTCCGCTAGTGATGCTTGAACATCCTGATCCACCACAAGTTCATGTGCAGCCTCCAGATCCCTGTAGCTTAAAGGTGGTTGTTGGGTGGAGTGGACTTGGGGCCAGAATTTGAAGGCCCAGTCCCAGAATGGGTTCCTTCCCATCCAGTTAAACAAGTATATGTGTGAAATACTTCATGGGACACAAAGCAAACACCCTGACTGCAGAATATCATGTAAACATTGGATGTCTAAGTGCTTTAGGAGAGGTGGGAGGGGAAGGCAAAAAATCTGACATGGGGGCACTTAATGGGTAATGCCAATTCCCAGTTCTTGCCAAAGTACAGTGATCACCTTTGTTGGAATATCTGTCTGTTTCCCCACGTCGGCTGTGATCTCAAAGGCAGGGCTGGGTCTTATTCACCCTGGTTTTCCTGGAGCACAGGACATCATAGACCCTCAGAAAACACAGGTGTTGGAACTGAGTTTATAAGTGGACTAATGGAAGGTAGAATATTTGCCTCAACTTCTTAGAAGACAGTGGATTTGGATGAGTGGAGAGGCACATAGAATTTCAGGTGGGCAGGGAGATAAGAGCAGCTTATCCTTGCAGGGTACTGACTCTGTACCAGGCTCTGAGCCAATCACTTTACACAGGTTAACTCACTTAGACTGCACAACAGCTCCCAAGGAAGGTACCGTCGTCATTCCCATTTTACAAGTGAGGAAACGGAGGCGCAGAGAGAGCCTAAGCAACTTGCCCAAGGTCACATGGCTCCCGGCGGCTCAGCCAGGACTTGAACCCAGGCAAGTTGGCTCCAGGGTCTCTTAGCCACTGTGCTAGGCTGCCAAATAAATGCCACAGGCAAGAGAAATGGGCACATTTATGTGGGGTCCCCAGGTTCACGTGCTTTTCAGAAGCAGAGGCCCATCATGGGCAGTGACTGAGCAGTGGGGTGGGGCAGGGTGGGATGAGAGCTGATGGCGGTGGAAAGGCTGGGCTTGTTTTCAGCCTCTGCAAGTTTATTGAGTAGGTGGACTGTGTAGCTCTTGGATGTTTCTGCCTTCTTCCTCTTTTCATTTAGAGGCTCTCACTTTGTGTGTGTGTGTACATGAACACATGCATACACACTCTCTCCCCAAGAGTTTTCATTTGCTTGAGTGTAAGCTTGGCGAGGACAGGGGACTGCATTGACCTTGCCCTTCACTATCCCTTCAGGCCTATCATAGACAAGGCACTCAGTAAGCACTGGGTGAATCGATTCAAGTCATTTTTATGGCCGCAGCTCTCAATTTGTTGACGAGTCTGAGACCCGTGTCTGTTGATGTCTACGTTTTGTACTTCACTGCTTCCCACCGTCCATGCCGGGAGGACTTATTCCAGCGGAAGATGGCCTGAACTCTCCCATCAGTCCTTCTTACTTTTCACTGAAATACTTGGGGTTGGGGGGGTGATCTTCCCTTAAAAACTCTGTTCCTTTCCACCTCCAGCCCAAGGCTGTCTGTCATTGTGCGCACTGCCTACAGATCCCTATGGCAAACAGCCTCACCTGTGTTTTGATTGTTTGAACAGTAGCAGAATCTGCTCTGGTTCCCAAAGGTATGCATCGTCTGTACCTCCCAAATCAGTTACAAAACCTTCCCCAGCTCCTGCCCGTGGACACTGCCCTAAAGTGCCCTGTGCTGTTTCCACTCCACAGTCATCCCGACCAGGTGCCTAAGACTTGCCTCTGTATTTTGTGGGGTTTTCTCCTCTTGCTCAATTTCTTCTCTAAGTCAAGCACATCTTGTTCTTCTTGCCTTATTCTGTTCTCTATTTAGACTGTGTGTGCTTGCCTCGCAGGCCTGGCAGGACCATTCTGCCGCCTTCTCATTTGTCTTAAAGGTACCTTTAGGGAATCCGATCCAAGCGCTACCAGCCCAGTCCTGAGGATTAGGCTCCAGAAGATCTGCCTTTTTTTGCTGGTCTACACATGCTGATTCGCATGGTTGCCTCGGATCCCTTAAGAAGACAGTAATTGACTAACTGGTGCTGTATGTTCCCAATCTCGGTGCCAGTTTGGCAAGTGTCCCTTCCCCTAAATGAATTTCTCTCGGTTCTCTCTGTTTTACTTGTCTTGAGTCTCCTGACCTCTCTCACCTTCCTTTCTCTGATGAACTTCCTGAAAGAATAGCCTACCCTCAATGCCTCTTTTCCAACCTCTCCAACTCTATGAAAATCACTGTCTCAGAAGCCACGGATTCCACCCAGCCACTGTGTTTAGTGGTTGCCACCCCACCACATGATACCATTAGTTGCCACGTGTGTCTTGAAACTTTCTCCTTTCTTCTCTTCCACGTTATGGAAACTTGGTTTTCCCTCCTTCCTCTCTGACTGCTGTTCTCCCTGTTCCGTGTCTGTTTCAGGCCGCCCTTGAGATGTTGCACCATCCCCTAAAGCTCCACCTTAGTTGTTTTTTTATCCTGTTCAGGGTGATTTCATTGAGTCCATTGACTGTAACTCTCACTTCCCCATGGCCTTCCTCCCCCCCATGGCCTTCCTCCCATTGTGCCCTGCTCATCATCACCAGAATGTCCTACTAGCGTCTCTCCATCCCTGTTCCCAGCACAGACTCACTTGCTCACTCAGTAAGCCACTCGGTGCCAGTTTAGTTTTCCTCATTTCATTTAAGAAACTACCACTTTCTCTACCTTTCTAGGCAAGAAACTATTTTTCATCTCCCCCACCATCTCATCAGTTGCCGAGTTTTCGAAGTTGTGCCTCTTGCGTGTATGCCTGGTTTTCTGTCCTCACCGCCACCCCTCATTGAGTTTTGGACTACTGCAGTAGCCTCCTGACTGATTCATCTGCCTCCCGTTTTCCCCGGTCTAATCCATTCTCTACAGAGGGTGGAATTCTCCCAAAGCACATGTTGGATGATGTCATTTTCCTGCTCAGCCCTTCAGTAGCATCACGATGTGCACAGAATTAATGACCACTCCTGAGCTGGGTGTTCAACCCTGATGTGCCAAGACCCCAGCCTGCCTTCTCACTCACCCCTCCTCCTTGTGCCCTGTGTCTGGCCCAGCTGCTCAGCGCTCATCGAGGTTGGGGATGGTGTCTTCCACCCTTTGCATGCAGCGGGGCCTTGCCTCTGGCAGGCCTTCAGTGAACATTTGTCAGATTGAACTAGAAGTGGCCAGGGATTATTCCAATTCTTCTGCACAGTTTATACAGCTGCTCATGGACGCTGTCGTCTCTTGAGTACTTCCTGTGCGTCCAGCACTGTGCCGAATGCTCCTTCACGTGTGTTGTCTCATTAAGTCGTCACAATCTCACCATAACTGTATGAGGTAGCTGGTATTATCCTCATTTTACAGAGGAGGACTCTGAGGCTCAGCAAGGTTAGGTTACTTGCCTGAGGCTTTGCAGGTAGTAACAGATCTGAGACTTAGACCCATAGCCTGGACCACTACACTGCCCTGTCTCTAACAATCCTGACTCTGCTAGACTGTGCAGGATCGACGGACTAGCCTAATAATAAAGGCGAAAGAGATGACTTTACTGAGAACTCACTGTACCAGACACTATTCTAAGGGCTTGATGAACATTCTTATTTAATCCCAGTGGTAACCCGTTGTTTTACAGATAAGGAAACCGATCAAGAAGCTTGGGTTACTTCTTTTGTTTTTTTTTTTTAAGGAACATTTATTTATTTATTGGCTGCGTTGGGTCTTCGTTGCTGCACGCGGGCTTTCTCAAGTTGCGGCTAGTGGGGGCTACTCTTCGTTGCAGTGCGCAGGCGGTGGCTTCTCTTGTTGTGGAGCACGGGCTCTAGGAATGCAGGCTTCTGTAGTTGTGGCACGTGGGCTCAGTAGTTGTGGCTCGCGGGTTCTAGATTGCAGGCCCAGTAGTTGTGGCGCACGGGCTTAGTTGCTCCACGGCATGTGGGATCTTCCTGGACCAGGGCTCAAACTCGTGTCCCCTGAATTGGCAGGCAGATTCTTAACCACTGCGTCACCAGGGAAGCCCGCTTGGGTTACTTCTTAAGTTCACTCACCATGCGTGTGGCAGTCGATGGCCAACTTTTCCAGCTTTTAACTTTAGAGCTGATACAAGCATTCTTTGTTTTGGGGGACGGAATGTTGCAAGTCTAGGCTTTGGGACCAGGCAGATGTAGGTTCAAGTCAAGGCTCCCTGCCTCACTAGCTGTGCGAACAAGGCACTTGACCTCTCAGCATCACTTCCCTTACGTATAAAGTGGGGGTTATTCATGCCAACCTGCTGGGTTTATCGTGGAGTCACGCAGAGCATGTAGTGTTAGTGCCGGGAGCAGAGTGAGTGTTCATTTCATATTTGTTGTTGTTATTTAGGGGTGAAGATGGGCCCAGGGGTGCTTTTGAGTCTCTTTTCTTCCCCGCTCCTCTTTATAAAGACATCTTGCTGGTTTCTGCCCATTGAGAGAATCAGGCTCCGTGGGGGTGCCTGACAGATTTCCTAATGTCTCTATCCAATTTTTTACTCAGAATGGAGTCTGTGATGTGTTGGTTGGCTATACCTTCTGTAAAACACACTGCAGGCTCCTGATAGGACCTAGTTCCAGCGGGGTCTGGAACTCGGTGCTGGGGGAGGTGGACATGCGCTGTGGCCAGCCTGGAGGTCACGCACTCCCACCCACCCTCCAGTGCTTGAGCGTCCCCTGGGTGGGACAGCATGTGTGTCATCGTGACAGTGCCATCCAGAACCAATACTGAGCATTTCCCGTGTGAGGGCCAGAGCGCTTTCTCAAGTCAGCATTGATTCAGCTCACTTCTTATTTTGGATCTCTTTGTCCCACTGTGACCTTTAAACTGAGACTGCCTGGGGCACAGAAGTGCTTGGCACATTCATTCATTCGTTCATTGTAAAACATGTAGTTCTAAGCCTTGTGGCATGACTGAGCAAGATAGATAAGGTCCCTGCCCTTGGGAAGCTAACATTCTGTGCAGGGAGACAGAGGATAAGTAAGTTCATGGGTAAGACATTTTTCAGATGGTGGGAAGTGCTCTGAAGAAATCTGAACCTGGGTGGGCAATGGCTGGGAACCAGCACTTTAGTCCCTGAGGCCGGCACTAGCCCATGGGTGTCCAGTGGGTGTCCAGAAAGCACGTTGGAGTAGCCAGAGCTTCCGGATGCACGGGGGAAGTGGTCCGAGAAGAGGTAGGCAGGGCCTTTAGTTTTGGATTTTGCTCTATTTGCAATGAGCAGGAAGCCTTTGCAGGATTTTGAGTAGGGACGTGGAGGGTCTGGTTCTCATGGTACAGAGAGGCCCTCTGATCACGGTGTGGTGGACAGCAGGATGACAAGAGTCGGCTTCAGGGAGATGGGTTAAGTTACTGCAGCCATCCAGGCAAGAGGTGGTGGTATACCAGTGAAATTTACCTGCGAAGCTAGGCACTGGCTTAGAGGTGGGGACTGTATTAGAAATCACGTAACTATACTTTTATTAATAGCGTGAGTTTTAATACATGATTCTTGAGTCATTCCAAAGCATATGTTCTAATTCAGTTGGAGACCACTGCTCTGTGTGTGGTGTGTGTGTGGGTTGGCAAGGAGCTGCCCCAAAGCTAGCTAGATTCAGAAGCTTTTTAGAAGAGCGGTATATTTGGGGTAGTAGTCCCCCCTTACCTTCCGGGAACACGTCCCAAGACCCCCAATGGATGCTTGAAACAACGTGTAGTGCCGAACCCTCTCTATATACTTTTTTCCCTATACATACCTATGATTAAGTTTAATTTATAAATTAGACACAGTAAGAGGGTATCAGAATTGCCACATCACTACTCTTGGGCCTCGGGGCCATTATTAAGTATAATAAGGTTTACTTGAACACAGGCACTGCGATGTTTTGACAGTCAATCCGATAACTGTATCTAGGCTCGCCTGTAGCGTATACAGCATGGATAGGCTATATAAAGGGATGAATAACGTCCCAGGTGGGACAGAGCAGGGCAGCGCAAGATTTCATCATGCTGCTCAGATCGGTGCTCAATTGAAAGCTTATAAATTGTTTATTTCTAGAATTTTCCATGTAATATTTTTGGGCCACAGTTGACCATGAGTATATGAAACCATGGAAAGTGAAACTGTGGATCAGCGGGGACTACTGTATCTCCAAGTGTTCATGATGGACACCAGTGTGTATTTTTAAACGGGCTTATAAAGTTAGTTCATAAATTTCAGAATGCTCAATCTTAAAAGCCAATATATTTTTGGAACAGAATGCTGATGAGTGTTTTATTTTTTGCACCATATTACATCTTGCGCTTGCATGTATTTTTAGTGCCGTTGGCCACAATTAAGGTAGAGCTCTCAACTGAGCTAATTTCGATTCCCTCATTTTAGCCTCCAGTATCCATTCTTGGTTATCTCAAGAATATCTGTGATTTGTGATCGATGTGATCTGTGATGTGGAGGCATGTCTTGCAGGCTTGGGATTCTCTTCCTAAGGAAATAAATGGATGGCTTGATGCTTAAGCATGATCTTAGTTATTACCGTAGTGATAGAGAGAACTCAGCACATATACCTTCTTTTAGGTTGGAAATACAGATTGTATTCTCTTTTGATATGACGTATTCTGTTGATAGCTTTATTAAGGAAATTGTTTTTGAGTTATGGGAGTTATTTATAGACATTGAAAAAACTGCATCTTGTCATTTTTCCTTAAACGTTGAGGTTACATGTAAAAGCAATTTTTAGGTCACATCGAACACATTTTAAGAAAACGTTCTTTCTGCTGCAGCAGTAATGACCAAGCCCCACATTCCCTCTGTGTCATATACCATTACCTCTATTAATACTCTTTGGACCTCTATAATTATAAAGCACATGTGTATATCAGGAAGAGATGTTGATTTCGGAGTAAATTTTTCTAGAAAATAGAAGCTGGAAAAAAAAGGAAAACCCAAACTTGGCTTTGTGCTTGAAGAGACAGCACTGCTGTGTGTGGGTGGGTGGCTGCATGCACCCGCTGCTCAGAAGTGCCTTTTCTCTCCATGGGGACAACGGGCTGTGTATCAGAGATGCAGCCAGGAGGAGTAGGCAAGCAATGTGTGGGCAGGCTGCATATTCTTTTGTTAGCATCCCCATTGTACTGCATCTCATCGAGCCCAGAGCATGAACCAGCCTGGACCTGTAAAATCTGTACTGTCCTATTTAATTACCCCCCGAGCCACTAAGTGATGGAGGAAGAGTTGCTCTCGTGCGTGAGTTGAGCCGTTTCTGGGGGGTGGCTGTGGACTGACCTGGCATATGGATGTTCTTGGGTACCCAGGCTGTCCCGGCCTTGGAGTCGCCCTCCCAGCATTGCACGCAGCTAGTCACGGGTAGAAGCTACCTTCACTTGCACGATCCATTTCCCCATCCTCTTTGACTTCGCTCCTCCGAGTCTCTGGGGCAGTTTTCTTGGGTTTCTTTTCTTGGGTTTGTCCGAGGCCGTCCAGCCAAAAAGTAGCAGGGTTGGGATTCCCATGACTTGATGGGTTGCAGAGCCCAACTTTGAACCAAAACCCAGCTCTCCTGCCCATCACCTGTACCCTAGTCATCCTAATGTGGTTGATAGGAGAATGTAGAGGCCATAGGGTAAGCTGCTCCTTAGCCTCAGTGCCATAGGATAATAATGCCCTCCTTAGAGGATTGTTGGAGGATTCAGTGAGGTTACCCCTAAAGTACCAAGCACAGTGCCTGACGTTGTGCTCAATAAATGGGCGCTATTCTTGATAATAAAGATGGTGGCATTAATTCTCTCTCCTACATTGCTACTTCTTTGAGGACAGGAATTGTGGCTTCCTTAACTTCATAGCCTCCACAGCAGAGTTTTGCAACTTGATGCCATTGACGTGTTGGGCTGGATAATTCTTTTTGTGGGGGGTTGTCCTGTGGGTTGTAGAATTGTTGAGCAGCATCTCTAGCCTCTACCCACTAGATGTTAATAGCACTCCCACCCCCAGTCGTGAAAATCAGCAAAGTCTCCGGACATTGCCACCTGTCATGGGAGGCAAAATTGCCCCAGTTGAGAACCACTGGTCCACACGTACCTCTCATGGGATCACAGGGCTTTTATATTCTCCCTGATGTATAAGGGATGTATATATATATATATTTTTTCTTTTCTTTCTATTTATCTATCTTACACTCACTCATAGAAGGTGGTCAAAAAATACAGGTGTACCTTGGAGTATCACAGTATTCACTGCAGTAGGGTAAATATTGCAATAAAGCAAGTCACACAATTTTTTCTGATTTCCCAGTGCATATAAAAGTTATGTTTATGGTATACCATGGTCTATTAAGTGTGCAATAGCATTATGTCTAAACAATGTACATTCCTTAATTAAAAAATACTTGATTGCTATAAAATGCAAACCATCACCTGAAACTTCAGTGAGTCGTACTCTTCTTGCTGGTGCAGGGTCTCGCCTCCATGCTGATGGCTGTTGCCTGATAAGGGTCATGTTTGCTGAGGGCTGGGATGGCTGTGGCAATTTCTTAAAATAAGACAACAATGAAGCCTGCTACACTGATTGACTCTTCCTTTCACAAATGATTTCTCTGTAGTGTGCAATGTTATTTGATAGCATTTTACCCATAATAGAACATCTTGCAAAACTGGAGTTAATCCTCTGAAACCCTGCTGCTGCTTTATCAGCTAAGTTTATGTAATATTCTCAATCCTGTGGTGTCATTTCAGTGGTCTTCACAGCATCTTCACCAGGAGTAGATTCCACCTCAAGAAATCACTTTCTTTGCTCATCCATAAGAATCAACTCCTAATCTATTAAAGCTCTGTCATGAGATTCCAGCAATTCAGTTACCTCTTCAGGCTCCACTTCTAAATCTAGTCCTCTTGCTATTTCCATCACATCTGCAGTTCCTTCCTCCACTGAAGCCTTGAACCCCTCAATGTCATCCATGAAGGTTGGAATCAACTTCTTCCAAACTCCTGTTCATGTTGATATTTTGACATCTTCCCATGAATCACAAATGTCCTTAATGGCATCTAGAATGGTGAATCCTTTCCAGAGGATTTTCAATTCACTTTGCCCAGATCCATCAGGGGAATCACTGTCTTGCTCTGGTGTAGGCTTGGGCTTAAGGGAATGCTGTGACTGGCGTAATCATCTATCCAGACCATTAAAGCTTCCCTCACGTCAGCAGTAAGGCTGTTTTGCTTGCTTATCATTCATGTGTTCACTGGAGGAGCACTTTTAATTTCCTTCAAGAGCTTTTCCTTTGCATTCACAACTTGGCTAACTGGCCGAAAAAGCCCAGCTTTCAGCCTGTCTCGGCTTTTGACATTCCTTCCTCACTGAGCTTAATCATTTCTAGCTTTTGATTTAAAGTGAGTGACCTGTGACAGTTCCTTTCGCTTGACCACTTAGAGGCTATTGTAGGTTTATTAATTGGCCTGATTTCAGTATCGTGACTCAGGGAATAGGGAGGCCCGAGGAGAGGGAGAGAGATGGGGAATGGCCGGAAGGGGAGGCAGTCAGAACACCCACAACATTTATTAAGTTCACTGTCTTATGTGGGTGTGGTTTGTGGTGCCTCAAAACAATTACAGTACTAACATCAAAGATCACAGATCACCATAACAAGTGCAGTAAGTCCCCTACCTACGAACCTTCAAGTCGCGAACTTTCAAAGATGCGAACGTATGTTCGAATGTCCAATGACATAAGTTAGTTCACGTGTCTGGCGTACATTGTCACATGCGTGCATCCTCTACTAGTGGTTGTGCTTTTGTGTACTTTACAGGACTGTATAGAGTACAGTAGTACAGTGTCTTTATTTCAAGCCCCCGATGTCCAGAAGCAAGTGTAAAAGCAGCAGTGATGTAGCTGGTACTACTGTACTTTTCAAGGCACTGTGCTGTAAGATTAAAAATCTTTTCTTTATTTTTTGTGTTTGTTTTTTATGTATTATTTGTGTGAAAAGTATAAACCTGTTACAGTACAGTACTATACAGCCGATTGTGTTAGTTGGGTAGCTAGGCTAACTTTGCTGGACTTACGAACAAATTGGACTTCTGAACGTGCTCTCAGAATGGAACTTGTTCGTATGTAGGGGAATTACTGTATAATAATAATGAAAAAGTTTGAAGTATTGTGAGAGTTACCAAAATGTGACACAGACAGGAAGTGAGCAAATGCTGTTGGAAAAATGGCGCCAATAGACTTGCTTGACATAGGGTTGCACAAACTTCCATTTGTAAAAATCCCAATATCTGTTAAGTTTAATAAAGCAAAACACAGTAAAACAAGGTATGCCCGTATCTGTTGAAGTTTGAGAATTTTGAGAACAAAGGAGAATTCTGGCAATTCTTTCTTTGTAAATTTATTTGTTTTTGGCTGCGTTGGGTCTTTGTTGCTGTGCGTGGGCTTTCTCCAGTTGTAGCGAGCGGGGGCTACTCTTCGTTGTGCTGCACAGGCTTCTCATTGCGGTGGCTTCTCTTGTTGCAGAGCACGGGCTCTAGGTGCGCAGGCTTCAGTAGTTGTGGCATGTGGGCTCAGTAGTTGTGGCTCGCAGGCTCTAGAGCGCAGGCTCAGTAGTTGTGGCGCACGGGTTTAGTTGCTCCGCGGCATGTAGGATCTTCCCGGACCAGGGCTCAAACCCATGTCCCCTGCATTGGCAGGCGGATTCTCAACCACTGTGCCATCAGGGAAGCCCTGGCAACTCTTTCTTAAGTTAGTAGGTAGACTCTGTTCCATTTCAGGGTCAACAGAAATAGTTTCTTTACAGCAATTCCATGCCCATCTCCGATAGCTTTAGAGTTACAACCAATTACAGGATTTTTTGTACTTTCCTTCTCTTAAAGAAACAATAGCACCGGCTCTTTAAATATTACCACGCTTGATGAAATGGTACTTTTCAGGATGATTTTAGACCAGCAGAGTTGCTACTTGAAGAGGACAGTGCTGAATTTGGTAATAGTCCGGTGGCTCTGAGGCCAGCTTTGGATCAGGCCTCTCAAGCTATGATTTACATCGCAGTCAATTCTAGAATAGTACAGATGTCAGCAATAATTTGCTCTTGCTTTCAAAGTCAGAAGGACGGATAATGAAAATCCTAGAAAAAGTAAGTAAGTTGTGATAATATTTCATAATATCTACTGGGGGGGAATCTGTTCATTCAAGAAGTACATATTGAGAGCTTACTTATCATTGACACTCGTGATTGAATTGGCCTAAGTGTCTACATGAAAAATAAATAGAATACAAATACGTCAAGTTGAGCCATACCTGTCTCTAGTATATTTCTTTTATAGAAATTCATGGAAATGGTATATTTTAGTTGAATTATTAAAATGGAGGGGGTAGGAATAGTCTTTAATCAGTGTCTGAAATCTGTACATTTTCTTGAAATTCGTAGCTTACCATGATTAACTTCAAAATTGTGTTTCCGCTGAAAGAGTGACCAAAAGGCACCAGTTAAATGGCCTGACCAAAGTGCCACCTGGAAGCAAATGCTGGGGGCGGTCATACTGTGAGTTTTAAATGCCTGGACCTTAAATCACCGTACTTTGTTCTCATTAGCACCATGGTTCTCAAGCCTGTTTGTACGTTAGAATCGCCTGGGAGCTTAATAAAAATGGTGTTACCCAGGCCCCACTCCCACCCTTTCTGTCTCTGATTTAATTGGTCTGGTTGGGCCCTGGATATCAGTTTCTTTTTTTTAACTTTAGTTTTTTTTAGAACAGTTTTAGGCTCACAGCAATACTAGCAAGAGGTACAGAGATTTACCATATGCCTCCTGCCCCCCACTCATGCGTTATCAACATCCCCCCCAGAGGGGTGCCTTTGTTACAATCACTGAACCTCCCTATTTAGGGTTCACTCTTGGTGGTGTACATTCTGTGAGTAAGGACAATGGTATGATAACGTGTATCCACCATTATACTGTCACACGAGTGTTTTCACTGGCTGACATCGGTAATTTTTAAAAAGCTCTTCAAGTGATTCTAATGTGTAGCCGATCTGAAGACCAGAGTCATCCTAGAAAGCTGCAGTGACCTTTCCCCCTTCTGTCCTCATCCCCCAGCCTCATCCTCCAATCCCATTACTGTTTACGGGATTGTTGCTACAACCTGGGTTTAGTCACAGCAAACTTACCATAGCTTTTTAAAAATAAATTTATTTATTTATTTATTTATGGCTGCGTTGGGTCTTTGTTGCTGCGTGGGCTTTCTCTAGTTGCGGCGAGCGGGGGCTACTCTTTGTTGCGGTATGCAGGCTTCTCATTGCAGTGGCTTCTCTTGTTGCAGAGCATGGGCTCTAGGCGCGCGGGCTTCAGTAGTTGTGGCTCGTGGGCTCTAGAGCGCAGGCTCAGTAGTTGTGGTGCACGGGCTTAGTTGCTCTGCGGCATGTGGGATCTTCCCAGACCAGGGATCGAACCCGTGACCCCTGCCTTGGCAGGTGGATTCTTAACCACTGCGCCACCAGAGAAGCCCCCAGCTTTTTTTTTTTTTAGATGTAATTTTTATTTATTCTAAAAAAAAAAAAAAGATTTCTTTAGCACCTTTATTCTGAAGAGACTTAATTGCCATACTTAGAACTTCTAAACAGTGAACATTTGTCAAGCATCAAAATAGCAGAATGAGGGAGTTGGACTCTGGTGACGGGGAGGGGCTGGTGCATCGTCTCCTGTGCGTGTCAGTGGATGGGGGCTGCGCATCTCCCTGATTCTGGGCCCCGTTAACAGGTGACCTAGAAAGGCTCTTTTTGGGTGAATAAGCAGTGGGCTTTGTACCCACAGGAGCACACTTTACACCCCTCTGGAGCCTGCCCTCCACGTGTCATCAAGTTTTCAGAGCCACCTCCTGTCCCATCATCATGCACCCATGTAATCGTTCTTCTCCAGGGGTGCTGGTTTTGTGCTCAGGCCCAGAGAGCCATGGCCCCTCTTGTCATCCCTGACTTGTGTCAGTGTGGGTGACTTCTGATGACTGAAGGACCGGGACCCGGTCTGTGGATCATCCCTCCCTCCTTGGGTGGTCGGGTCTTCTCTACCCCACCCACCAGAATAACATCAGGAATAAAGGAAATAGCGAAGGCAACTCAAGGCCGTGCCAAGCAACCCATTTCATCTCACGTTAAAAAAAAAAAATGTGTTTGTATGTGTTTTGACTAGATTTAGGTAGAAAATAGGCCAGTGAGGGGAGCAGAACTTGGTTAAAATTTTTAGCCCAAAGTGAGATTTTAAAAAAAGATTTATTTCTGGATTTCAGTCCCCGGTGCCCATTTCTGTGAATAATCAACATTTGTTCTAATGTGAATAATAGCATGGAGCAAATTCAGCCCCCTGAGTTTCACTATTTCTTTCTTTCTCTTTTCTTTTTAGTATTTATTTATTTACTTGGCTGTGTCGGGTCTTAGTTGTGGCACGTGGGCTTAGTCGCCCCGTGGCATGTGGGATCTTAGTTCCCCGACCAGGGATCGAATCTGTGTCCCCTGCATTGGAAGGCGGGTTCTTAACCACTGGATCACCAGGGAAGTCCCAAGTTTCACTGTTTCAAGCAAGGGTTTTAGGCCTGCGAGGCATGTGCTGCTCACACCGTTGCAAAGGTAATGATGATAGAAACCACAGTGATAGTAGTGACGGTTGACATTTATTGAACCCTCATGATGTGCCAGGCACTGTGATAAGGACTTCCCGTGGGTTATCTCACTTAATCCTCATAAGCACTCTTGGAAGTAGGTTGAGAATTATCCCCATTTTACAGATGAGGAAATCGACGCTCACAGAGTGAGTGGCAAGGTCAGATTTTGAACAGAGCTGCATGACTCTGGGTGTTGACTCACTTGGCTGCCCTACAGTATGTGTGTTGGGAGCTGTCACTGGGGTACAGCAAGCCAGCACCATCACGCCACCCCCTGTCACTGGGCTGGGAGCTGTGAGGAGAGAGACCTCAGCTGCTGCAGGGAACTGACCTCTTAGGCAGGGAGGTAGTCTGGGGCAGTGGAAAGCAGAACTTTCACCTGCTGGTAGGACGCAAGTGCTCTCTGACAACCAGCTCCTGCAACCCCGTTACTAAGGCAACAAAAATCGGACAATGGGGCAGCAGTGGGCTCTGCCACATGCCCCTCCGTGCAGAAGAACCTTTGTCAGCTATTTCTGTAGCTCTGCCCTTCACCAGTCCCAGTGTTCATGCCCAGGGTGCCAACCACTGAGGGAAGCTGCCCTGTATGAGAACTGTTATCTCCACCCATAATTTTTTTTTAAACAGATTAAAACAAACAAAACTATTTATTTATTTATTTTGGCTGGGCTGGGTCTTAGTTGTGGCACACAGGATCTTTGTTGCGGCATGCGGGATCTTTAGTTGCGGCACGCGGAGTTCTTAGTTGTAGCATGTGTGCGGGATCTAGTTCCCCGACCAGGGATCAAACCTGGGCCCCCTGCATTGGGAGCATGGAGTCTTACCCACTGGACCACCAGGCAAGTCCCTCCACCCATAATTAACTGCTTTTAGGAATGAGGCAGGGTGTGTGAGTTATGTGTATGTGTGTGGGTAAGTACGTCCTTGTGGAGAGAGCATCCTTCTAGCCCATTCTTAGGAGGTCACGCTACATTATTTTTGTGATACTATCCTGAGTGTTATATCAGGTGCATCGTCAGTCTCTTTACCCCGGTTCCCTATTGGGACCAACAGAAGCCATTTATTAACTGGCAGGTTACTTAAGCTCTCTGGGCCTCAGTTTGCTCATCTATAAAATGAGAATAATGTCTCATAGAGTCGTTGTGGGGACTAAAGAGTTAAAACATGCCTCGCTTTAGGACAGAACCGTGCATACAGAATCGGTGGTCAGTAAGTGTATGAGTTTCCTCTGGCTGCTGTAACAAGTGACCACAAATTTAGTGGCTTACAACAACACAGGTTTATTACTTTATATTTCTGGAGGTCAGAAGTCCAAGGTGAATTTTACTGGGCTGGAAGTAAGGTGTACAAGGCTGCACCCTCTGGAGCCTCTAGGAAAGAATCAGTTTCCTTGGCCTTTTTCAGCTTCTAGAGGCTGCCCAGTTTCCTTGGCTTGTGGCCCCTTCCCCCGTTTCCACAGCCAACAGCGTAGCATCTTCCAGCCTCCCTCTGACTGTGACCCTACTTCTGTCGTCACCTCTCTCTCTCCCTCTGCTTCCATCTTAAGAGGACCCTTGTGGTTATGTTGGACCCCCACCGCATGTAATCCAGGATAGCCTCTCCATCTCAAAATCCTAACGTAATCACATCTGCGAAGTCCCCTTTGCCACATGGGGTGACAGATCCACAGGTTCCAGAGATTAGAATGTGGACATCTTGGTGGAGGGACATTATTTAGCCAACATAATTAGTGTTAGCTGTTTCTGTAAAATGAAACAGAACCAAACTGGCTAGCTTGGGGATGGAATAAACAACAATTTGGTCAGTATAGTTAACTGATACCATTGGGCACTTGATGTGTTAGCTCAGTCCTGCGTCAAGACCTTGGCGTTATCCACCCCCTCCCTGGAGCTTGTTTCCTTCCAGAGCTTTGGAGGGTCAGCGCCTTCTCATCCTTCAGGTGTCAGCTCAGATGTCACCGCACAGAGAAGCAGGCCCCTGATCCATTTCCTCTGCCATAGCACATCACCCCATTTCCTTCTTTGGCAACATCTGTAACCTTTTAGTTTGTGTGTCTGCCTGATGCATTCTGTGTGCCCTCTGAGAATGTCAGCTCCAGGAGGGCAGGGACCGTGTCTGTCTTGTCCACTGCTCTTCCAGTGCCTGGAGCAGTGTAGGTGCACGGTACACATCCGTTTAGTGAGTAAGTGAATAAAGCCGTATCAGCACAAATGCCGTGTACTTAATGCCCACGCTCTCCTGTTGTGGTAGGTCCTTTTATTATCGTTCTACCTCCTAGAAATGGAAACAGAGGCTCAGGGAGGCTGAATCATCGCCTCAGGTCAACGGTGACTAAATTTACACTCAGGCTCTCCTGCTTCCAGAGTTCTTGGTCCTGTCCACCTCTCTGCCTCATGGCCTTGGTGTTATTAGAAGCTGCTTGAGCCAGCTGTGTTGATGGCCAAGGATGCTGGCAGGTCTTGTGGCCTCTGCCGCAGTGTTTCTTGTTTCTTTTTTTAATTTATTTTATCGAGTACAGTTGATTTACAATGTTGTGTTAATTTCTGCTGTATGGCAGAGTGACTCAGTTACCCATACATATACATGCCTTTTCATATTCTTTTCCATTATGGTTTATCACAGGGTATTGAATATATTCCCCTGCTCTATACAGCAGGACCTTGTTGTTTATCCATTCTGTACAGAATAGTTTGCATCTGCTAATCCCAAACTCTGCCGCAGTTTCTGAATGCAGCTTTTCAGGCCCACCCACCCGCCTCCTTGACGTTGGTTTTCTTCCATCCAGGTCTGTTGTGTCAAGTCTGGACTCCCCTGCCAAGACTAGCTCCATGGAAAAGAAACTTCTCATCAAAAGCAAAGAGCTGCAGGACTCCCAGGACAAGTGTCACAAGGTATTTATTTCCGCAGCCGGCCTCCCTCCTTGCTGCAGGAGCCTCCCGTCAATATATGCCAAGGGATCCGCCCGGGGCCGCCGCTGGCGCCGAGCCACCTGATCCTTCCCGCGCTGAAGTCGCGCCTCCGGCAGCTCAGAGGGAGATGAATTCGGGCCTTGACGCTGCCGTAAATCCTTTAAATCTTAACCAGAGGAGGCCCTGGATATAAAGCGGCCAGTTCCTCAGCATGACCCAGCTAGACGTCTGCGTCTTCTGGCAGGTGGCGTGGGTCCTCACCTGTGGCCGAGATGCATCCCATCTGCTTTGAGTGATGCGAAGTCTCTCTTCCTAGTCTTTAAAAACTCCTGCTTATGTAACTGCGGCCACTGTGTTGATTATGCTCAACGTCTCTTAACGCTCACTGTTTCTGCCCAGGGGCAGCTCTCTGGAAGCTCATAAGAGTCACTTCTTGCCTGGGACTCCTAAGAGTGCAGACGAATCCATATCTCCTTGCCCTGTCCTGGATTTGTCCTCTAGATCTTTGCAAGGAGATGGGGGGGATCAAGATGGATTTGGGATAAAATTAAACTGACGTCTGCAAAAAAACCAAACCAAACCCAAAAAAAGCAAACAGGTGAAAAAAATGGTGATTGTGGCTTCCTCGCTCACTGGGTTAGAGAAGTGATCGAGTGTGAACCCAGCCTTGCATGAGAGGAGCGACTTAGCATTGGTGACTGCCCTTACGAAGACCTGTGCGCTCCCAGGCGAAGAAACCATGGTATTTCCATCCCAGCCTTTTGGCGAGTTAGCGCCAGCCGGGACCACCAGGTGGTCTCAGAGGCGGCTTGAGATGCAATTGCTCCTGATGAACACCCCCCCCCCGCCCCCCCGGGCCTTTTTAACGTGTCGCTGTGTTTATTTCAGATGGAGCAGGAAATGACCCGGTTACATCGGAGAGTATCAGAGGTGGAGGCTGTGCTTAGTCAGAAGGAGGTGGAGCTGAAGGCCTCTGAGACTCAGAGATCCCTCCTGGAGCAGGACCTTGCTACCTACATCACAGAGTGCAGTGTGAGCCTTCCCCCCAAAGCCCCCTTCCCTCGGAGCGGGCACTTCCCGTCGTGTGTGTCTCATCCTGTTTCGTGACAGCATCATGAGGCACATCACAGCCAGGGGCAGAGAGGAGAGAGAGGGAGGACGCACGAGCAAGACCTGTGATGTGCAGAGTAGCGGGAGCCGGGCGTGAGGGCCCAGAGGCCTGAGATCAGGCTCAGAAAGTCCAGGTAGGAGCCTGGAGACGGGCATAGACGGCGTTGCAGAGGGTCTCAGCATCTCCCATCCCAACCTCTCTGCTCCACCTCGTGTCCAGCACAGTCAGCCTCAGGAACCAAGCTCCCAAATAAGTGCAAGAAAATGTATTTTGAATCTGTCCCAAATCAATATTCCATTGCCTAGAACCAGCGCAGCAACAAGCAAAACTCAGCCTTTAAAACCCAGACCCTCTGTCATCTTTTATCATGCGACTTTTTTTTTTCTTTCCTTCACAAGAGTGGACTGTCTTCTCCATTGTCTCGTTAAAACTTTTCATTCAGGTGTTTTTTAATGTACAGTCTTAACAAGTTGAATCACACATTTTTCAAGTGTTTTTTTTTTTTTTTTCACAAGGGAGAGGAAATCTATAGAGCGTGGCTGATTAAGAATAACTGCTATGTTTCCATTTCAGATCTGGCCTCCTTTCAGTGGTGGGTAAAGTTATTCAGCTTTGTATTTCAGATCTATATTTCAGTGTCACTGAAGCATTGAGGGAACCTTTTGGATGAAAGGTGTCCAGGAAACGTAAGCCAGGAGGTGGAAATAGTTTGCTTGGAGTCTTAAATGGCACCTGGGCAGAGAATGAAGCCATTGCTACTTTGAAAGAGGGATATATACTTGACAGTCCTCGAATAACTGCTATTCCAGAAACGACTTTGTAGCCACCCCAATGATGGTTTCATGGCTAAGGGATCTTATTAGTTTTTAGTCCTGAACGTACAAGTAAGCATCTGCTAGGGCAGGTAGGAAACAGGCGGATGCAGTTTCAGGCTGGATCCATAAGGTCATAAGGTTTGAGATGATGTTTCTTGAACCAAGGGGTTTTACAGGATGAAACCTGGAATCAGCGACTCACCGGAAGTTGTCGACTTTGGCCCGTCACCTGAAACCATCTTGGTGTCTGCGAAGCAGCCTGCAGCTCCCTTAATGAATCTTTTCAAACAGGGCAGGATCCACAGGACAACCCTATTAAAATTTTGCTTTCCGCAGAGCTTAAAGCGAAGTTTGGAGCAAGCACGGATGGAGGTGTCCCAGGAGGACGACAAAGCACTGCAGCTTCTCCACGATATCAGAGAGCAGAGCCGGAAGCTCCAAGAAATCAAAGAGCAGGTATGGCTCCCTGCCTGGGAGCAGGGCACCAACCGGACCTCTCATTTCAGGAGAGGTGTTTGAGGGACAGAGAGAGGGAAGGGGGGGCGGTGAGGAGAGAAAGTTATGTAGGTCATTTGGAACTTTTAGATTCTCCATGATTTATATAAATGGCAGAGTCCTTGTTCTGTCTAGCTCCTTGTGAAGTCTGGACCCCATGATGGCTACTCTTTTCAATCGAAGGTGTAGGTTTAGAGCAGGGGTGGGCAAACTGCAGCCTGTGGGTGAGAATCTGGCCAACCACCTGTTTTTCATGACCACAAGCTAAGAATGGCTTTTGCATTTTTTAAACGGGGGAAAAAACTCAAAAGAAGAAGAATATTTCATATGGAATTCAAATTTCAGTGTTTATAAAGTTTTATTGGAACACAGTGCAGCCATTCATTTAGGTACTGCCCATAGCTGCTGATCATGCTACAGTGGCAGAGGTGAGTGCTTGTGACAGAGACCACATGGACTGCAAAACTGAAATTGCTTCGTATCTAGCATTTTACCAAAAGAGTTTGCCAACCTCTGCTTTAGACCATTAAAAAAAAAATTAATGTTTTCATAGCTTATCAGATGCACTTTAAGTTTTTGAGAAAAGCCAGGGTACTTCATAGTCTTACTTATCTAAAGACTTATCCTGGAAGAAGAGTTTGAGCAGTTAAGGCCGAGTCAGAATTGACACGGCAAATCTGACTACAGAAAGCCCTCCCTTGTGTGTTCAGAAAAGAGAATCCAGACCTTTAAAAAGCCTACTCTCTTTTTTTACCCCCTCTATTTCTAAAAGGAGTTTCTTTCTAGATGGTTCATTTTTATTTCACTTCACTGTTTCCTTTTTAGCATGGATTTTTTTTTTTTTTTTTTTTGGTCCTTTGAAGAAACTGTGAATAGAAACTTTAATGAAGAGAATGCACTGAGCAATCGGAGAGCTGAATTATCAGCTGCCAGGCAACTCTCATTCACTTCAGAAAATCTAGTGGAAACAGTGATGGAAATGAACATTTTCGTCTCTGGGTAACGCACACTTAGCCATCTGGGTGGTGCTAATGCAAGAAACTCCGGCAAATAATTTGATTCATTAGCTGTTCTTTACAGAAAGAATTCCTGTTTCGGATGTTTTGTTGGCATCATCTCATTATCACCTTAATACTTTTTAAATCATTGGTTAATATCCTCTTGCTTGATAAAAGTGTTCTGAATAAACGTCCATAGGAAATGGTGCAAATTGGTTGTCAGGTTTCTGAACAACAACACTAACTTAGAGATTTTGAAGGTCACACCTACAGTTTGAAAAAATCTGCTTTGACAGTTGACTCATTGCCCCTTTTATCAACACAGTTTTTCATCCTAAAAGTTTCAAGAGGTAGGATTCTTTTTCTCCCGTTAGTTCAGTGTGGTTGGAAATTTGCTTTTGGTGGCATCCTGGGGAAATGAAAGCTGTGCTTGGCCACCAGAGGGAGCAGCTGGTGTCTGTGAAATTCCATAGAAACAGAATTATCAGGACACTTTGAAAAGGTGTATGCTGGTGGTTGAGTTCAAAGAAATGTCCTTTGTGATTCATACCACAGTTGGCATCCATGTGGAATTTTAGATTTAATGACTGCTAAGCGTTCCATTTTGAGGGGGAGAAAACTTCTTCGTTTCAGATTTTATTTCTCATCGGAAGAAGGATTTATTAAAATGACTCTCGGTAAGTTTGGTGAGAGCAGGATGTTTGCAATCCAGGAAAAAGCATTTAATACTTTCCGCAAACTCCTAGTATTTGGTTTGCAGCCTGTCAATTCCTCCCAGGTTTGCCATTTATTCCGCACTCTTCCTCTCAAAGCCAATTTCTGTACCGCTGTTTATTTAAATATGTTGCTTCTGCTTAGCTACCCCCAATGGAGCACTTGAATTTGGTTTAAAATAAAAACACCTAGGGAATTCCCTGGTGGTTCAGTGGTTAGGACTCTGCGTTCCCACTGCAGGAGGCATGGGTTCTATTCCCGGTCGGGAAACTGAGATCCCACGTGGAGTGGCCAAAAATTAAATAAACAAATAAAAACACCTAAGCGTCTCACATGATGGTTAGATTCATGCTCCATCAGTAGCAATTGCTGATTTCGTCCCACCCCTCCCCTCCCCCCTCCCCCCCCCATCCCTGGAAGGGAGACAGAAGTTCAGGTAACACAGAAGGCGTTTGGGTTTCAGGATTTCTGATTGACTAGGACCGTGTCTTCCTTCCCACAAAATTCTGAAGCTCCATTCCAAAGAATGACTCGAGGCAGGACCCAAAAGTTGTCCACGGTTCCCCATTCTGATCCTGTTCAACTGTGACCCACAGTTCAGCCCATGCTGAGACACATACAGCTGCCTCTCAGCTGTCCTTGGGAACTGACCTGATTATCTTCTCTCAGAGTTTTCCTGAAGCAGGGATTTGGTCAGCTGTTGGATGTATAGGATTTCCTTGAAGTATCCAGCAGAGTAACAGTGGCTCGATAAATGAGGTGGAATTTTGTTTGATGCTTGTAGC
Organism: Monodon monoceros; assembly: GCF_005190385.1. Lineage (NCBI taxonomy): Eukaryota > Metazoa > Chordata > Mammalia > Artiodactyla > Monodontidae > Monodon > Monodon monoceros. The sequence continues at coordinate 77,446,083 of NW_021703765.1, read as the reverse complement.
AGGCTGGGTGCCCCCAGGGCTCAGATTGCTGACAGAGATGTTGCCTGATTCTTGCCTTCCTCCCCCTGGGCGCTGATGGCTTAGGAAAGAGAGATGTTGGGGGAACAGCGCTCTGTCCTCACTCTTGACAAAACACAGAAATTACGTTCCCTTCTTGCCGACATAAGTTTAAGTCAGACAAGGGAGCTCAAGGATAAAAGATGGCCAAGAGTGCTTCCTACCTCTTTGCTCTCTCCACAGCTTGGTATTTGTGCCTGTGGGTACTTTGGATTTTTTAAAACTCTAAAATAAGAAGAAAAAAAATGAGTTTTAGGTAGAAGAAATGGTTTTCATAGGTAATGTTTTTGTCTTTATATGAATGCTATTGTAAAATAGAATTTTATATATATATGATATATATAATATATATGATATATATGATATATATTATATAATATATTATATATATATTATATATCTATATAATATATATATATATTTTTTTTAATGGAGGAAGGGATCCAGGAAGGCACAATACCCAGAGCTATGAAAGTCATAATAAGTCATGACACAGCCCTGGCCGAGGGGTCTAGAAAAACCCCAAGTAGAGGGTGTACTGTTTCACATCACCGGCTCACGTTCCATTCTGTGAGTTGAGATAATTGTTCAGTAGGTTATAAAGACCTTTGCTTATATAACCCAGCACCACCCACTTAGTGGGCATCGTCCAGAAAACCTGGCGCCCCATGACTTGTAGGATTGACCTTCAATAACAATACAGTCGGCCCTCCGTATCCACGGGTTCCATGTCTGCGATTTCAACCACCTGTGGACCGGATTTGGTTCTGGAGCCATTCCCCTGTGGATACCGGGGACGACTGTACGCTTTTGGGTGGGAAGGAGTGAAATGAGACCAGGCTCCATCCTGTGCTCAGTTTTTCTGCTTTCCGCTGTACCAGTAATACAGAGAGATGTGCTTACATGAAAACTATCTATTTTCATAAGGACGTCACCTCCCCTTTAGTGTGCACTGGGGGGACTGCCTGTTACAAAGGATGAAAGGTTTACTTTATATTCTGTTACTAAAAAAAGAAAGAAGAAAAAAGACATTTTATTGGTTAAAAGCATAACCTTGCTCAGTTGATCCCTCTTCAGTTATTTCTTGGGGGAACGGATCTTAGAGATGATCACTGTACATTGCGAAGGTCAGAGACAGTCTTAATTCTTTATTCTTTTCATTTTATATCCGCCACCTTGGATTGGATAAACTGCTCATTCATAATCCTTATATATATAAGCTTTGCTTTTGCTAACAGAATATTTTCATACTTTGCCCCAAAGTTTTCGAAACCATTGCCCATTTCTTCTGGTAAATCAGTTTTGGAAAACTTTGATGCAGATGTCCTGTTTTGTTTTGTTTTTTTAAATTTTTTTTATTTTTTATTTTTTACCAAGCCTTTTTTTTGTGTGTGGTACACGGGCCTCTTACTGCTGTGTCCTCCCCCGCCGCGGAGCACAGGCCCCGGACGCGCAGGCCCAGCGGCTACGGCTCATGGGCCCAGCCGCTCTGCGGCACGTGGGATCCTCCCGGACCGGGGCACGAACCCGCGTCCCCCGCATCGGCAGGCGGACTCTCAACCACTGCGCCACCAGGGAAGCCCCAGATGTCCTGTTTTGATTTTAGAAATTCAATTTGGAAAAGGTTGGGCTGTTGGGATTACTTTAAAGGCTTTTGCTCAAGGGAACAAGGTAATTCTCTTTTCAGAGTCTTTCTCACAAGTTACTTTGATCAGAGCCAGTGTTTCCTGACTCTTCCAAATTTCAGGGTGACTTGCCTCTCAAGAGCAGCGTTAAGTTCATCATGCAGTTTGGGGCCCAGAAAAATTAATGGTGAGAAACTGACATGATGAGTTTCACCTTCCAAGATTCTCTCCACTGAGATTTCCAATTACCCCCTTGTGCCATCTGAAAGGTTAATTTTAAAACTAGTACCATATCTAATTGTGTTAGGCGCACATAACTTCTAAAGGACAAATCTGTATAAATGATTACCCTTGGAGGAAAGCTACGCATAAGCAGATTATCCTGGTTGTTTAAAGTACATCCCTTCCAGCTCTCCTGTGTTACAAAGGTCTTAAGGTTCTGCACTTCTTGTACGATATTATTTGCTCAAAGGATCTTATTGTGTATAGGCACATTTGTTCCAAATGGTGTTACTAGTGATTCATGATCTAGATGAAAACAGTTTAAAGATTTAATATTCTTTTCTCCCTCCTCGTCCTCCACACACCTTGCCCTTATCCCCATCTTTCTACTCACCTTTTCTCTAGGTCCATTCTCTCCGATCTCTCTTCACTGTGTCTTCCCTCTGTGGTCTGTGTTTTTCCATCTTCACCTCCCATCTTTCCTTTCAGGAGTTCCAAAATTCACCTTCCTTCCATTGCCTACTCTTTAGGAGTACCAGGCTCAAGTGGAAGAAATGAGGTTAATGATGAATCAGTTGGAAGAGGACCTGGTTTCGGCCAGAAGACGGAGTGATCTCTATGAATCGGAGCTCAGAGAGTCTCGGCTGGCTGCCGAAGAGTTCAAGCGGAAAGCAACAGAATGTCAGCATAAATTGATGAAGGTAGCCAGCTCCCTGCCGGGGAGGGTGTTTTGGGAGTAGAATCATGGATGATCTTAGCAATAATAAAGGGAATCCTAGCTTCACGAGTGTACGTTTGGGAAATAATGGGGTGCCCTGCAAAGCCTCCTGGTCTTGGTTAGAGAAGATACTTAATTTTTTTTTATCATCATCCTCATTATTTTGGCCACAGAGACCAAGAAAGCCTGTAGTGTTGTCTTATAAGACTTTTAGGTTCTTGAGATTTTCCAATATGTTGTATCTTTTAAATTACAGGCTAAAGATCAAGGGAAGCCTGAAGTGGGAGAATATGCCAAACTGGAGAAGGTATTTTCAATTATTGGTATCGTGATTTTGGGTAGACAGCCTCTTAAATGTTGCTCTCCGTGGCCTGTCACTGGTTAAGAATACACTTGTGATGAATAGAGAACTGTCTTCTGGGTTTATTTTGATGGTCAGTCTCTGGATGACCATGTTTAGCTTCAGCTATGTTTCTAAAAGGGATAGAAGACACCTCATATTTTTTGGTCAGGCCCACTCACAGTAACACGCAAACCCAGACACTCAGTAAGACACATGGGAAAATTCTTACTGTTTTAGGGTACCGGCGACTTTGTTTCTCTTTTTTTGCCATCTGTATGTGTGTTGCTGGTTCTAGAGAAATAGTCCACATGGAGGTTTGCACTGAGACATTCAAAGGTTTCTCTGATAGGCTACTGTTCTTCCTCTCCATCAGTAGGTATTAGAAAACAAAACAAAGAGACCCCAACAGAAACCTCAAGAAAATAGGACTGCAGTAAATGTAGCAAGACCTTAATGCCAATTTGCCTTTTTTGCTTTATTTCCTGGGATTTTAATCACAGATCAATGCTGAGCAGCAGCTCAAAATTCAGGAGCTCCAAGAGAAGCTAGAAAAGGTAAGCCTGAGGTGATGTTTTGGGGAACTTACTCCCATTTCCACATACTTCTTGCTTTGTCCTGGAGCACAGGAGATCAAAGGAGAATTAGTCACCCAGCACCAAGGAAAATGAAGGGAGAGTGAGTTATTACCTGAAAATACAAGAGTTCTGAATATACTTTCTCCTTTTGAGACATGTCAAGCAGTGTTTGTTTAAAAAACAAACAAAAAAAACCACGAAGCTCTGTGAGACTCTCAAGTCAAAGCTCTAATTGTACTACAGCAGAACCCAAGAGGCTGTCTCGTCTCCCTTCAGGGGACCGGGTCCCCATCTTGCATGGGAGAAGCCTATGTTGTTCACGACCCAGACAGCTTTCAATCAGAGACTGTTGGCAGTCTTCCTGTGCATTGGGAACCTGGAGGGACCAGTAGTCCTCAGGTGATTGGGGATGGGATGTGGGATGGGTTTATGGCATTGGGCACAGTGTGTGCAAAGGGCCCTTCCTTTAGGTGAACACGGGAAATGCTAAAGAAAGGGCCAGGATGAATGTGGCCTTTCATGTCAAGAACGTTTGTGAATGTGTTTAAAAGAGTTCCTTCTTTTTTTTTTTTTTTAAGATGTTGGGGGTAGGAGTTTAGTAATTTATTTATTTATTTTTGCTGTGTTGGGTCTTCGTTTCCTTGCGAGGGCTTTCTCTAGTTGTGGCAAGTGGGGGCCACTCTTCATCGCGGTGCGCGGGCCTCTCACTATCGCGGCCTCTCTTGTTGCGGAGCACAGGCTTCAGACGCTCAGGCTCAGTAGTTGTGGCTCATGGGCCTAGTTGCTCCGCGGCATGTGGGATCCTCCCAGACCAGGGCTCGAACCTGTGTCCCCTGCATTAGCAGGCAGATTCCCAAGCACTGCGCCACCAGGGAAGCCCCAAGAGTTCCTTCTTTTTGTGTTATTAAAAACATATAACATTAAATTGTGTTATTAAAAACATACTACATTTACTGTCTTGTTTTGTGTCCAGTTCCTTAGTGTCAGATATATTCACATTGTGAGATAGATCTTGAGAACTTTGTCATCTCACAAAACTTAAACTCTCTACCTGCCAAATGCTAATCTCCCCACCCCCACCCTTCGTAACCACCTTTCTTCTTCCTCCCTCCCTCCTTCCTTCCTTCCCTCCTCTCTCTCTCTCTCTCTCTCTCCCTCCCTCTCCGCCCCCCTCCTTCCTTTTCATTCTATTTATTTTATTGAAGTGTAGTTGACTTACAGTGTCGTGTTACTTTCTGCTGTACAGCAAAGTGACTCAGTTATACATATATATATTCTTTTCCATTATGTTTTTTCACAGGATATTGAATATAGTTCCCTGTGCTATACAGTAGGACCTTGTTTATCCATCCTATATATCATAGTTTGCATCTGCTAATCTACTTTGCTTGTATGATTTTGACTGCTTTAGGTACTTCCTATGGATGGAATCATACAGTATTTGTCCTTTTGTGACTGGCTCATTTTGCTCAGCACAATGTCTTTGAGGTTCATCCATGTTACAGCATGTGACAGGATCTCCTTTTCAGAGGCTGAATAGTATTCCATGGCCTGGATATTCCACATTTTCTGCATCCATTCATCTGTCCCCTTCCTACTTATTCTTGAGCTCACTACTGAAAGCCTTTCAGCTAGAAATTTGTGTGAGGATTCATATCTCCTAGAACTCTGCTCTCCAGTAGAAGTGGGAAGCAACCCACACATGTCAGCCTCAGATGTAATTTTAAGTTTTCTAGTAGCCACACTAAAAAAGGGAAAATCCTCTGAATGATATAGTTTCCTTAATCCATTATATACAAAATATTGCAGCATGTAGTGATATTAAAACATGTACACTGGGCTTCCCTGGTGGCGCAGTGGTTGAGAGTCCGCCTGCCGATGCAGGGGACATGGGTTCGTGCCCCGGTCCGGGAAGATCCCGCATGCCGCGGAGCGGCTGGGCCCGTGAGCCATGGCCGCTGAGCCTGCGCGTCCGGAGCCTGTGCTCTGCAACGGGAGAGGCCACAACAGTGAGAGGCCCGCATACCGCAAAAAAAAAAAAAAGTACACTGCTTCAGTTTTTAAATGAATTAAACTTAAGTAAAATTTAGAATTAATTTCCCAGTCACAGCAACCATGTTTCAAGTGCTCACCGGGCACATGTGGGGAGCAGCTCCCACGTTGGACAGTGCTGGTCTCGAAGTTGGAGTTCCCTTGCCATTTTCACGTTTTAAAACTATAAAGCAAATGAGTGAAGTTGTTGGTTTCTTACACTCAGATCTTTACTGTGATGCTGGAAGAGCTGCAGTACAGTTAAGATCCAAATAAAAATTAACTTCAAAAGTGTTCGCTGTTTTTTCTTTAAACATGAATTTGCGAGTCACCATGAACAGTGTGGTGGTTATGCCCTTTGATAGGTATTTATTTGAGAAAAAAAAGTTTATAGTTTTTATCTTGTTTTCTTGTAAAAGTAGTACAGATTCCCCTTAGGAAAATCAGCAAATGAGATGATTAAATAGGGAGACAATTAACAGTCCAGGGTAAATACATTAATACCTGGGCAGATGAACCCGAGACCTTTTTGTTTGCATTTATTATGTTATATTGAATCTAAGATGCTAATGATTGTCCGGTACCCCATTATCTTCTGTACCCCAAGAAAGAAAAAAACACCATCAATTTTAATCGTAGATGCCTTCCAAATTCAGTGATGTTAAAAAGAAAAATATAAGTGCACCTTAGGACAGACGAAACACAGAATAAAATGAAACGTTTATATGTTTTGAAAAATGGATAAAAATATCCATTCAGTGTGACCCGATTTTTTTTCCTGTTTAGGAGATGGTCCCCATCTTTTTCCATGGATAAATTGGGCCATCTCTCCCCCGTTCCTTCTCCTTTCAGGCCGTGAAAGCCAGCACGGAGGCCACCGAGCTGCTGCAGAACATTCGCCAGGCGAAGGAGCGGGCCGAGCGCGAGCTGGAGAAGCTGCACAACCGCGAGGACTCTTCCGAAGGCATCAAGAAGAAGCTGGTGGAAGCCGAGGTGAGCAGGGGACCTCCAGCTCCTGGCTCCCGAGGTGCCCGGCCTCCGGCTCTGCAGGGGAAGAAACCTCGGGACCACCCTCTCTCTGCTCCTGTTCATCCAAACCGCTGTCCCATGCGCCAGTCCCTTTGAAACCCGAGAGGTTTGGGACCATTTTCCCCAAAGGGGAGAAGGATTTGTCACAGCAGCTCTGAGTAGAAAGATGTTTTGGTAAAACCTTTCCTTCCTATTTGTTTTCCTCTGACCCGTTCGCCCGTGTGGGAGGATTCACGTTTATGTAGATGAACTGTGATGCCGTCCCTGAGGGTTCCTTTTTCTTCCCTCGGTACCCTTGCTTTTCCTCACCTTCTCCCCAACGGTGTTAATAATATATTAATTTTCGAGGCTTCAGCTGTGACCTGTGTGTGTTGATAACTCCCAGATCTACATTTTTGGGCCTCTTCTCTCTGTCCAATTCTTTGTTGTTGTTGTTGTTGAAACCAATTATATAATTATACAGGAAACACACGAGTGTTTTCTCATTGTGAAAAACATAGAACTGAAGAATATAGAATAAAAAGGGACGTTTCCCCTTTGCCGCCCTCCACCTCCCCTGACGCCTGGGTGATGGGTCCATGGAACGGATGTGTCATAGTTGATTTAACCACCCCCCTGTCCTGGGCCTTCTGCTTCTCCATCGCAGTGCTGGCATTGAACCTACTTGCCTACGTCTCTTTGGGGCCAGCCTCACCCACGATCCAGGAAGTATTTCCCACTGCTCCCCTGACATCTTGACTGGGTGTCAGAACAGTGCCTCCGATCTAGGATGAACTCAGTATCTTCCCCGACAAGCTGGGTTGCCTTCTCAGTCTTCCTCACACCGGTCAGGGCCCCCATTCATCCATCTGGTCACCCCAGGCTTGACACCTTGACATCTGCTGCTTCTCCCTGGGCCCTGGAAATACACCCACACTGTCTCCACCGTCCACCCTCTGCTGGCCATTTCTGCAGGCCTCCCCGCAGTGTAGGCCCTCTTCCTCTTAGCTGGTGAATGTAGTAATTTCTCGGCTTTCTGCTTCCAGGCTCACCTTCCTCCCATCTAGCTCAAACGGGGTCAGACTCGTGGACCTCAGACTCCAGGCTCATCAGCACCCCATGCCCCATCCCAGACCTTTCAGGGCTTCCCTACATCTTAGGTGCATGAGACTTTCAGCCCTTTGCCCCACACATGCCCCCCTTTCCCGTTTTCTCCAGCTCCTCCGCTATTACACCTTTTGCAGTCGCCCCTCTACGCTCCACCTGGGGCCTACGCTGGCTCTCGGCCACCTCCGCACGGCTGCTGCTGCACCTTTTTTTTCGGTACGCGGGCCTCTCACCGCCGTGGCCTCTCCCGTCGCGGAGCACAGGCTCCGGACGTGCAGGCTCAGCGGCCATGGCTCACGGGCCCAGCTGCCCCGCGGCACGTGGGATCCTCCCGGACAGGGGCACGAACCTGCGCCCCCTGCATCGGCAGGCGGACTCTCAACCACTGCGCCACCGGGGAAGCCCTGCTGCGCCTTTTTTTGAAAGGCCTTCCCCACTCCCCTCCGGCCCTCTCCCCTGCAGCCTCCCACATCCCGACCCTCTCCACAGCGTCCACATCCCCTCACCTGCTCAGTTCAGAGCCCTCCCTCCGGCCTGCACCCTCCCACAGCCCTCTGTACCCGTTAGCTTCACGGCCCTGGCCCTCTTAGCCCCTATCGTGTTTATTCGTGTTTATCTTACCTCGTCCAAGGGCAGGCGTTCTGTCCGCTTCCTCTCGGTGTTTTCCACGATGCCTAGTGTGGCACTTCACAGATAGTAGGTGCTTGGTAAATATTTGAATGAATGAATGCACTCTTGTAACCTGCACAAGCAAGTACTCCTCGGATCACAGAACTGTGTTTTCCTCACCGTGGCTTCGGGTGCCTGAGACTTCTCTTCCCGCATCGAGCGTACGCTTCCCGAGGGCCCCCTCCCTCGGCGCAGGCGTCGTGCCCGTAGCGGTTACCCCATTAAAACTCTCTGATTGATTCACGATCTACAGGAACGCCGCCACTCTCTGGAGAACAAGGTAAAGAGGCTAGAGACCATGGAGCGTAGAGAAAACAGACTGAAGGATGACATCCAGACAAAGTCCCAACAGATCCAGCAGATGGCTGATAAAATTCTGGTGAGCAGGAACCAAAGTTGACAAGTTCAAAGATAACAGGTTAGAGGTTGTAGAGGGAAGGGGGTCAACAGAAGAACCAACCACCGTCACAGGGGAGGTTATCGCCAGGCAGGTGAATTAAGAGGAAGTGGTTTTAGCGGACGCCACGTCAGAGACTAGCACGAATAACCACAGGCTGGACATTTCAGCAATGGTAACAGATCCATCAGTATGATTTTTTTTTGCTCTGTTTGCTACTGCCTGACTTTTAAAAACGCGAACGTGCACACGCTGTCATTTCCGATACGTTTTTACAGGAGCATTTACGTACTTCTATCAGTAGAGTTTTGTATGGCCATTAAAGTTGCAAATGCCCGTTTGAAAAAGGTGTAGGGATTCAGGGCTTTAAGACCGACACCCAGATTCTTGGTTTTGCAGAGGAAAGAAATTAGTCACGCAGATTTTTTCGGAGTAGCATTTGTCATAGATCCGTGTTCACCCACTCACTTTCTCTGCTCCAGTTGGTGCTTAATATTATTATTATTTTCACTTTCCTTAGAGGTAGCAGATCGTTTTTTAGGTTTGTAACCACGATGATTTTGTTTTCGGCTCTGACGACCAAATTAACTTAATCAAGGAAGGCTTGGGTGGTGCTTGCCGACGTGTCAAAGTTTTGCTCTTGCCAGGGTGAAAGGCAGGTGAACCTTTAAAGGACTCTCCTTGGATTTCAGTCCCCAAACCAAGAATTTGATGCCACTTTGGGGAGCCTGTTTGTAGCCCTTTCCTCCCTGCCCCGAGGACTGACTCTGGAGTAGTCGGGCATTCCTCTGCACCAGAAAGAGACAAGGTGGTGAGCGGGGTGCTTTCCACCTCCCTCTCTCTGTCTTCTCCCTCTGCGTCACTTCTGGGAAACGAGTCACCAGCAACTATATGAACTCAAGAATGACTGACTTATAGGCCTATATACTTAATACCAAAAAAAAAAAAAAAGAAAACCCAACCCTTCAAAACGTTACATTTCTGTTTGTCTATATTCATGAGTCGTGTGGGCACTCTTGAACACACAGGTGAAAAGAGAAACCGGTTAAATTGTTTTGCTCTGACACACAGTCTTTATAGATAATGTCTACACACAAAGGCAAATGTGATTGTCAGTCTATCTGTTCTCTTGTTCCATCATCCAAGTATCTCTTGGCGATTGTCAAATGTGTGAATTTTACTGTGAATCAAATGAATTCCCACTGAGATTCCACCACTGCTACCCCCTTGCTTGGTGCAAACGACGTGGTTAAGTCTTGTGGTTGCAAAGTGTTTCTCTGTTTAATGGTGATGTGTTCATTCATTCATTCAACAAATATTTAATGAGCTTCTACTATGTGCCAGGCACTGTTCTAGGAGCTGGGAATAGAGCAGCAAACAGTACTGTTTGCATAACAGGACTGAAGAATCTGATCCAACACATGTAGAGAAGATAACGTTTTAAAAAATGACAACAACAACAAAAAATGCCAAACTGTCAAGAAGTCAGGTTTTAGAATGTCTGCTTTTCCAAGGTTCACTTGCCAATTAAAATGTGGGAGTGTGGAGTTCTGCATTCCTGGATTATATGTTGTAAACTCCCAGGTATAAGTAGACCGGAAATTTGGTCTTAAGGTTGTCAGTCTCAGGCATCTGAGTTTTTGACCTGTTTTCAGATTGATTTCCATTCCTGTGCTATCTTAGGAGGACTGAAACTAAGACAAGACGATTATCAAGTGATTTCTAAAATAAAGAAAAAGTAGGCAGATTTCTTTTTCCAAGTGTATCTTGCCACCTGTCCGAGTACCTTTGTGGTCGTGACTTCATTTATCGGAAGGTGCCTTTTGCTCAAGAACCTGGTGCTTAGGTTGTGAAGTATCTGGGATATGGGCAAAGAGGGGTCCTTAGTACTGTTACATAACAATGATGCTTGGAAACACATCCCAAATATCATTTGCATTAAAATATTTGCTATTCTGATAAGAACTTTCAAAACAGCTAATTGGGGTTCTCATTATAGCAGAGTCTTTTGCTTTAATAAAAGACCTCATTGTCAGGGACCCTTTAATATACATAAAGCCCTTAAAGTATGTTTTTATTACTAAAAATCCTGTTTACATTCAACTTTTCAAGATAACATCTGTTAGCTTGCAGTAGATCTTGTGCACCTGGTCTTAACATTGAATACTTTACTGGCCCCCAAAGCAAAGTCAAATGCTTGCAGACTTTAGAATTTCAAAAGCTTAATCAGTAACATTTCATGTGTGTGTGAATCTAAAATTATTCTTTTCTCCATTTTATGGGCATATCCTGTATAATTTCCTCGTTCTTCAAAATTCTCATAATTATTTCCATTTCAAAGGAAAATTTGAAGATAGTGTGAAGAGATGAAAACTTGGAGTAATGACTTTTGATATTAGTAATTAACTAATGGGTCCAGATTCATAAGAATTAATGTAAACGGAGATAGCTTCATTTAGAGAATGTTTTGGTGAGTTGAATGCTGCCTTTTATACGATCAGTTTATAATACGTTGGCAAATGAATTGGTATAATTTCCAAATGAATTACAATTTTGTTTGAAAGCAGAAATCTTGATAAGAGAATGAAGAGGACATTACATTTGAGCTATTTATATTACTCCACGTTCTCTTCCTATCTTCAATGTATGTGTACACGTTTATGTCATTTTTAGTGAATTTTATGTTCTGCCTTGTTCCCATTAGCATTATATCATGTAAACTTCATATAAACATGATATCATATGAACACCTCCAGATATTCACATGCTCCATATTACCAGTCAGTTAAAATAATCATTCAAAACTGAAAGTGTTTGAATTGTTATATTAGTTTTCCTTCTTAGCTAGGGTTCCTGAGCAATCATTTTGTTAATGAGGAAAATACAAAAATTTATTTTATCCTCATAATAAATTAACTTAAAACTTAAATTGACATTACTTTCCTCATTTAAGGCCGTCAAGACAGTGGTCAGGGGCTTTGTGCTGTACTGAATTTTCAAGTTGTCTTGCCTCGTCACTCTCACTTCTCTAGGCAGAGATGAAGAGCTGCCTTTGTTTGACCTGTCGCACTGACAGATTTCTGGTCCCAGCCCACCAGCCATGTGTTTATGTGTGTGAATACTCGGAGCTGGAAAACCCAGGGCCAGGGCTTGGTGGTGGTTTCCTCTCCCAAGAGCCTTAAGGGCTAGTCACGAAGAAACAGATGCCTGTTGCCTTTGGTGCCTGTGCCAAAGTGGTGTCTCCTGTGAACGTCTAACATGCATCGGCTCCGTCCTTCCCTCGCACACCTGACCGTCTGTTCTTTTGTGTCCAGGAACTGGAGGAGAAGCACCGAGAAGCCCAGGTCTCAGCCCAGCACCTGGAGGTGCACCTGAAACAGAAAGAACAGCACTACGAGGAAAAAATTAAAGTAAAGACACTTTACAGTCTTCCCTGCCCTTCCTCCTATAGCACCATGTAGCTCCTTTCTCTTCCCAGGCACTTCGGGCCACTTCTTGCTAGAACAGAGGACTCTCCGTGGTAAATGCTGTCCTCAGGCCATGGTGGGAGGTCTTGGGGTGTTATCCTTGGGGCGGATTGGATATCAGAAGTTCAAAAATAGTTTATTGTTTAAGAAAATTTGATCATCATGTGTCTCAATTCCATCTTTAAAATGGTTTTTGATCCACCGTCACTGAGTCCATGATAATTTAGATTTAGAGAGATTCACCATCTCCTTGCTTTTAATTTCCTTCTTGCATCTTAGACCTGGAATTCTTTTCCTTTTTTTATAAAGTATATCCTTGAGGACTTTCTTTAGTGAAGGTCTGCTGGTGCCAGGCTCTCTGTTTTGTGTGTCTGAAAATGTCTCTATTTCATCCTTGTTCTTGAAAGATGTTTTGACTGGGGATAGAATTCTAGGTTGGCAGTTATTTCTTTTAATACTTTTTGAAGACATCATTCCATTGTTTGGCTTTTATTATTGCAGTTGACGGTCAGCTGTCAGTCTAACAGTTGCTTTCTTTAAAAGCAGTCTTTCTTTTTTCTTTTAAAACTTTGTTTTATCTTTAATTTTCTGAAGTTTTACTGTGATGTGTCTAGATGTGGAGTTATTTTTATTTATCCTCCTTGAGATATACTGGACTTTGGAATATATGTATATATTTTAAAAAATCAATTCTGTAAAATTATTGGTTGTTATATCTCAAGTATTGTCTCTTCCCCTTCTCTCTTTAATTCCCTCATGAGAATTTGATTAGACATGTGTTAGATTACCACCAATCTATCTTTTTTTTTGTGTGTGTGTGTTTTCCATTTCCTTGTCTTTTGGTGCTACATTCTGGTTAAGCTCTAACTGATTTTCCAGTGTACTAATCCTTGCCTGTCTAATTTGCTGTTAAACCCATCCATTGAGGTATTTTAAAATTAATTAATTAATTAATTTTTGGCTGTGTTGGGTCTTTGTTGCTGTGCATGGGCTTCTCTCAAGTTGTGGCGAGGGGGCTTCTCATTGCAGTGGCTTCTCTTGTTGTGGAGCACAGGCTCTAGGCACACGGGCTTCAGTAGTTGTGGCTCGCAGGCTCTAGAGTGCAGGCTCAGTAGTTGTGGCGCATGGGCTTAGTTGCTCCGTGACATGTGAGATCTTGCCAGACCAGGGCCCGAACCCGTGTCTCCTGCATTGGCAGGTGGATTCTTAACCACTGTGCCACCAGGGAAGTCCCCATCCATTGAGTTTTAAATTTCAGTTATTGTATCTATTTGTTTCTTGACATTCTGTTTGGTTCTTCCCCAAGTTTACTAGATTATTTAAGTCAATAACTTTCTATTTGCTGCATTGATTTGAAGCTTATCTTCTGCTTCTTTAAACGCATCAGCATAGTTGTTTTATGATCTGTATCTGATGATTCCAGTATCTGAAGGTCTGTTTCTACTCTGTTGTTTCTCTTGGCTCTCTTCCATGGTGTCTCTCTTTTTCGTGTGCCTGGTCAGCTGCTCGTTTTCCTTGGAAAATTAATGAGAATTCTTTGAGGCCTTGAATGAAAATGTGTGCCCACCTTGTGGGTGGCTCTGGGCTTTGACTTCTTTGTCTTCTTACCCTTTGAGGCAATTAAAAATGAAGCTTAAGTTTATCTGGTTCAGCAAATGCCTCAAGTTCAAAATAGCTGGGTTTTTGCTTTCACTTAGATTTTAGTCTGTAATTTCTTACTTTCTTGCCAACGTTTAGGTGCTTTTGGGAAAATGTTTTCCATATTCTCTCTAGCATTTTAAATCATTGTCCATAGAAGAACTGGCCTAAATAGTCCAGCCTATCATATAAAATAATAAATTCAATTATTATTTTACTTACTGAAATTATTATTTCAATTCAGTTATTATTAATAAGTTCAGTGATCAGAAATGACTGCCAGCCTATCTATTTCCTTTTGAAATCACATCACATTTTCATTATGATTTTGGACTGAGCCTTTAACTAATTCTTACGTTCTTGAGAATCAGACATTGTTCATTACCATCTCAAATATTGTCTCTTTCCCTTCCAAGTCAGACAGTGAAGGAGGCTTTTAATTTTTGTGATGATCATGTTATTGATTTGGTTGGTATTCTCAAAGAGTTGGCTGTTCCTTTTCTGGAGAACCATACATGTACGTGCTCAGATAGCATCTTCACCATCACTACCCTGACACTTTCTTTCTTTTACCCCTCGTGCTACTTTTGGTTATCTTTCATTGAAAGAAATACCAGGAAAATAACCCAGAAGGGACCACACTGTGTTTTAGTGTGACCCTCTACTCTAGTGCATTTACCTACCAATCCTTTTTGGTGTCCAGACTTTTATCCTTGAGATAAACTGACGTTCAGAAAATTATGAGAATGTATACAGTAGTCCACTGGTATCTTTGCATGATGAAAATAACCTTTGCAAGTTCATTCTGTAATTTGGGTCAGTATATTGACTTTTCTGTCAAAAAGCCATGTTCTATCGATACCTTCAATTGATATAAATGTCTACAGTGGAATCTCTCATTTCAAACAAATTCCTTGCTTCCCTCCCATGCATCTTCTTGTTCATCCTCCTGTCAGTTTAACCCACTCAAAGCCGGGATGTGTACATCCTTGAGAAAGGCTTGTTCCTTGTGGCTCACACTTACCTATGTTGGTATCCACCACTGCCAAAGTGGAGGTCTTAGTTTGAGCAGAGTCATCCTGAAAACGTGCTTCGTTGCTTTAGCACTGCATAAAAAAAGGGCATTCCTGGTCTGGACATTAAGTGGCCTCTGCTACCTTCTAGATGGCAAGCACTTGGCTTTATAGATCCTAGAGGATGTTAGGGAGAGATCTGTTTTCTTCTGTCTTCCCTCCTGGCACCTTTATGAAACCATTTCTTTTTAGTCTGCCCTGCTTTGTGTTCCTGTTCTGTCCCCTGTGAGGCCATTTTGGTAATAATTGTGATCATACCCCAGATTCTGTCCTTTTCTTGTTCATAATTTTAGAATCGTGCCCTGACGTCCAGGAGAGCAGGCCACTTACCCTCTTGAGGTTCGTCCCTTCTCCCATGACCCCGTCCTCCACCTCTTATTCTTCTCTGCCAACTCTCACTCTCTTTTTTTCATCAGTCAGTTCTAGTTTAAAGTCCTCTTTGAAATCTGTTCTTTCCTTTCTTTATCATGTGGACCCCCTCCCTGTTCATTGGCTCTTTTCAGGGCCTGTGTCCCCATGAGCTACGAAGGACCCACCACAATAGATAATGTGGGAAAGGCAGATTTCAGTTCCCATCTGTGACCCCAATTCTTTGGGCTTTCTTCCCAGTATCAGATGCAGTCGCCATCATTCAGAGAACCACAGTGATGAGAAACACAGGGTCGTGGTCAAAGGCTTGGCAAGTTATGATGTTGCCTTCCTTTTCTCCTCTCTTTTTCGCCAGTTGTTCTGGCAGCTGGTGGGGCTGTGTGTGTCCCTCACAGAACATTAGATCAAGCTGGTGGATGGTGACACCATTACTGTTTTATTTTTTCCTCTTGGGAACAGTAGGTGCTTACAGTGGCGTTCTCAGCACTGAGAACACATGACTTCTCTTCCCCTGGGAAAGATTTCTCTTTCCAGTGACTTTTTATTTTCACCCCCAGCTGGATCAGAGGAAAGAACGGAGGAAAGAGGCTTTTTTTTTTTTTTTTCCCCTTTCCTTTATGCTGTCTCTTCAGTCTATTGACTCCCCACCTACTTTATCGGTGGGCAGAATCCACTCGTCCCTGGCTGTTTCTGAACGTCAGCCTTGGTCACAAAGACTTCCTCGGTGTTCAGCTTTCCATCCCTCCACACACAGCCTGGAGATAACGAGATTAATTTTGTACAAATTAAGAGCAAGCAGTGTTCTGAAAACTACTGGCGCATTGACTACGATAACAGTGCCCCTAGGTAATAGCTGCAAATCGTAAGATCTCTAGAGAGATCTTTTTTTTTCCCTCTCATTCTGGCGTCTACCTCCCCTTTGGCTATACCTCTCAGGTCATTTTGGCTGCTGATTTAAAAATAAGTTCTTAGTTCACGTCCTCTGGTTACTTGCCATTTGATGGTCATACTTCTGAACCTCATCCTGGCTGATAGACAGACCCCCGCTCCCTCGCGCTGCCCCGGAGTTGGGGCAGCGTGGCTTCTTCACTGCTTTTCCCCTCCTTCCCTGTGTTTCTCCAGTGCCTCTGGTTAGTCTGCCAGACACTAACTTCTCCTTTTGTTTTTCCTCAGGTGTTGGACAATCAGATAAAGAAAGACCTAGCCGACAAGGAGACTTTGGAGAATCTGATGCAGAGACACGAAGAGGAAGCCCACGAGAAGGGCAAGATTCTCAGCGAGCAGAAAGCGGTAGGTAGACAGAATCACAAAGCCGGTTTCCAAGGGAGGGTGTGTGAACCACGCCAGGAGTCCCCCACCAGAGAAGAGTCCGTTTGGTCTGTTTTATCCTGTGGAGTCTGCTGCTAACAGAAAGTTCTCTCTGCAACCCTTTCTCGTAAAAGCAGCGGCAGTGGTGGCTCGGGGTGGCCAGTTTTGCCCTTCACGCCCTTCTTTAAGAACTCACGCTGACCTGTGTCAACTAGAACCCTGTCTTTCAACACACCAACCCCCCGCCACCTCCCCGGCGAAGTGCCCGGTGGCCTGTGGCCTCCCTTAGGCATCTCGTTTCCTTTCAAATCTGTGTAGGCAGATGTTTCAGAAACTTGCAGCTTAAGAGTTTCCCCTGTTGTGCTTGTTAATCTACTTATTATCTCAGACCCTACCGAGACTTTTCACAACAGAATCTCTAAAGGAGGGTCCTGGGAAGTAATATTTTTAACCAGCACCCCGCGCCCCCCCCCCCGCCCCTTTCCTGCCCTGGCCAGTTCTTATGCTTCATTAAGTTGGGGAAGCTTTGATGCAGAGAATCTAGGACAGTAGGGGCTGGGTGAGAAGGAATCACCCAGAGAATGACAAGCTCGTGGGTGATGAGAAATAGGAACTTGCAGATGCAAGTTTAGAGGCTGTGGCAGGCTCAGGGCGCATGTGGACGACACAGGGATTTCACGAGGCCTGTCAACTCACGGAATGCCAGGTTCCTCAAGAGGTCCTCCCGCGTGTGCTTACTGCAGGCCCCTTAGCTAGTGAGGGGACATGCAGTCTCCGTTTGGTAAAACAAATGAGTGCCATCGTTGGAGCAGTGAGATCTACGCTCCTCAGGGTACAGGCTAGTTGAGTCTCTGGTCCGATGGCCTGCCTTTCAGATGACACTTTTCCTCACTTACGTGGCCCACTTCCCTCTCATTCCGGTGTTACCGTCTGTGTGTGAGGTTCCAAAGATCCCCCGTGTTTCAGATGATCAACGCCATGGATTCCAAGATCAGATCCCTGGAACAGAGGATAGTGGAATTGTCGGAAGCCAATAAACTTGCGGCAAACAGCAGTCTCTTTACCCAGAGGAACATGTAAGTGTTCAGATTCTAACTGTGTGCTTGATTCAGCTTTGGTCTTCTCTCCTGGGCACAAACTCTGTTCTTTTGTCGGCGGAGCAGGAGTGGATTTAACGACTCCTGTGGCGGGGCCCAGCCTCCGTATACTTACGTCATTTTGCCCTCTCTGAAGTGGTCTCACTCTACCGGCCCTCTCTTTTGAGCTGTGTTTTCTTACATGCTTCAAGTTACCATCCCGTCACAGAGTGTTTTGCTCTCTCTAAAGAAGCAATTTACAGTTTGCTTCTGGAGACCTCGTTCCCCAGACTTTCCTCCTGCAATCAGCCAGAGGTGATCTCAGGTGTGCCCAACTGGGCCATCCATTTTGCTGTTGTGAAGTTGGGCCCTTGGGGGTGAGTTTTGGGGTTTGGCAAAGACTCTCCTGTGTTCCGGGAGCACTTTGATCTTAATCTTTTCCCCCAAAGAATTACAATCTCCTTAAGAGATCTTAAACATTCCCATCTTAGTTTAAACCAGCTTGGTAGGCCGCTGTCCGATCTTTGAGTCATTCCAGCTTCTGAGCGGCCTGGTGAAGAGGTGAGCAAGGTCAACAGAGAAGTAGAAGGCGTAGCATTCTTTCTCCTCACCGCCCTCTCTTCCCCAGGGCCTGTCTTAGTGAGCCGTCAGGGTGCTCCTGTACTCTCAGGAGGCCCTTTCTGCTCTCCTCTACAAACTGGAAAAACAAAAAGGTCTACCAAAGGAGTGAAATGATAGTATCTCTTGCATCCCCCTTGACCATACTGAATCCCATTGACGAGGGACTCTGAGCGGTGGGGACTAAATGGGCCCCAGGTCCCCATGCTGGGGCCGTGCACACGAGGCCGGGTCAGGGCGGCGCTAACCTGGGAACGAGTGTGGTCCACTTGCTCAGATGCACCTCTCGCTCTGCTTCTGCCCGTGTTTCTGCGGGGACATGCTCACCTCTAACGAGACTGTGATTTTGCTTGGCTCCTCCCACCACCCCCACCAGGAAGGCCCAGGAAGAAATGATTTCAGAACTCAGGCAGCAGAAGTTTTACCTGGAGACACAGGCTGGGAAACTGGAGGCCCAGAACCGGAAGCTGGAGGAGCAGCTGGAAAAAATCAGCCACCAAGACCACAGCGACAAGAATCGTCTGCTGGAGCTGGAGACCAGGCTGAGGGAGGTGAGAGTGAGGGGTGATCTCCCGAGGCTATTTGTTGGAGGACCCAGGGGCCCCCAATCATCCAAGTGTCAAGCACAAATCAGTACTTACATGAGAGCCATTGTGTGTGGTGGTGAAGAGTGCAGACAGGGCCATGGGGGTCTGCGTTAGAATTCCACTTCCCCTTTTTAGGAGTTTGGTAACCTCGGGTCGGGCAGACTACCCTACCGCCTCTGTGCTTGAGTTTCCTCATCTGTAAAACGGCCATGAAGACGTATTTCCGTCATGGGGTCACGTGAGGATGATGTAAATTGGTGCATCTTCAAATGGGGGCAAAGTGATTCCTCCTGTATCCTGATTCATCGAGGGTCACATGACTGTGTCCATGCACGGAGTTTAGCACATAGTATGGCTTAATGACAGTGGCAGAGCCCCCCCCCCCCGCCCCCTGCCGCCCCATGACAGTGGGAGACTAAAAGAGAAATCTAAACTCTAGGTTTGTCTGATGGAAGGTGATTTGCTTCAGAGGTATTGGGTTGGCCAAAGAGTTCGTCTGGGTTTTTACATAAGATGGAAAAACCCGAATGAACTTTTTGGCCAACCCAATATAAGGACACTGGGAAGAACAGCCAGGTTTGGGGAGGGAAATACCACACATTTGGTTGTGAACCTTTTGAGGTTGACTGAAGCTGTGACTTGACATGGCTCACTGTGTATTTATCAAATGCCTGCTGTGTGCTAATTAGTAGCCAGATAGACGGTGGTGACAAGACAGACCCATCCCTGATCTCGGGGGCTGTCAGCCTAGCAGGTGGGTTTAGCTGGCACTGGCAGAGGCAGGACCGGAGTTCAGGAGGGTGGTCCTTGGAAGTGGGACATCGCGGCTGGGCGTAGAGACACTGGGCTCAAATATTTGTGATGGAATTCTTCAAAGCGGAGATGATCTCTCTTAAGGCAAAGACCATTAAGCAGACAGTCTTTAGTTAAGGACCAAACCTTGAATTCTGATGCTTAGGAATGTCTTCATTTGTACTGGAGTATTAAAATGAGGCCACTTCTCCCAAGGGCAGGAGTTGTCAAGGTGTGGACCCCTCTCTGTTAGGACCACATGGCCTGTGTGTTGAAATGCAGATTCCTGGGCGGCTGCCTCCCTCAGCTTTTTGAATGGAATCGGGGTGGGGTGGGGGTGAGGAACAGGGATTTGCATTTTTAACCAGTGCCCTGGGTGATGCTTATGCTTCCGGAGTTTGAGGGCCATTGTTCTAGGTTATCCAGAAGCCTTAGGCGGCGGTTTTACTTTTCTAATCCAGGCAATAGTTTTACTCTTCAGTAAGTTTAACCACACTTCCCCGTAGTGTCAACCTTAGGAGTGTGAGTGTAAATAACTCGGATGGATTTCTCTGAGAGTGGGAACGCTGGCTGGCTGTCTTTTGCTTTCCCTTCCCACAGATGTCTCTCTTGTGTGTCTGCCCTGCAGCTGTAGCTCCTCTGGGCATTAACCTGCCCCAGGGAAGGCGTGGTGCTTTGTTCTCCAGTTAGTATAGCCAGCCCCACAGGGGCGGTGGGAGAAATTTAGGATGCTTCCTGAGGGGCTCAGGGCTGTATATGCTCCAGGGGAGTCTGGAGTTTAGCTTTATTTATTTATTTATTTTAAAATTTTTATGGGAGTATAGTTGATTTACAATGCTGTGTTAGTTTCTGCTGTACAGCAAAGTGAACGAGTTATACATACATGTATAGCTACTCTTTTTTAGATTCTTTTCCCATACAGGTCATTACAGAGTATTGAGTAGAGTTCCCTGTGCTCTATAGTAGGTCCTTATTAGTTACCTATTTTATGTATAGTAGTGTGTATATGTCAGTCCCAAATCTCCCAATTTATCCCTCTCCCCCTTTCCCCCTCCCCGGTAACCATAAGTTTGTTTTCTACATCTGTGAGTCTATTTCTGTTTTGTAAATAAGTTCATTTGTACCATTCTTTTTAGATTCCACATATAAGTGATACCATATGATATTTGTCTTTCTCTGACTTACTTCACTAGTATGACAATCTCTAGGTCTATCCATGTTGCTGAAAATGACATTATTTTGTTCTTTTTTGTGGCTGAGTAATATTCCATTGTATATATGTACCACATCTTCTTTATCCAGTCCTCTGTCGATGGGCATTTAGGTTGCTTCCATGTCCTGGCTATTGTAAATAGTGCCACAATGAATATTGGGGTGCATGTGTCTTTCCGAATTATGGTTTTCTCCAGGTATATGCCCAGGAGTGGGATTGCTGGATCACATGGTAGCTCTATTTTTAGTTTTTTGTTTTTTGTTTTTTTTGTGTGTGGTACACAGGCCTCTCACTGTTGTGGCCTCTCCCATTGCGGAGCACAGGCTCCGGATGCGCAGGCTCAGCGGCCATGGCTCACGGGCCCAGCCGCTCCATGGCATGTGGGATCTTCCCGGACCAGGGCACGAACCCATGTCCCCTGCATTGGCAGGCGGACTCTCAACCACTGCGCCACCCGGGAAGCCCTATTTTTAGTTTTTTAAGGAACCTCCATACTGTTCTCCATAGTGGCTGCACCAATTTACATTCCCACCAGCAGTGCAGGAGGGTTCCCTTTTCTCCACACCCTCCCCAGCAGTTATTGTTTGTAGATTTTTTGATGGTGGCCATTCTCACCCGTAGGAGGTGATACCTCACTGTAGTTTGTTTTTTTTTGTTGTTTTTTTTTTTGCGCGGTACGTGGGCCTCTCACTGCTGTGGCCTTTCTCGTTGCGGAGCACAGGCTCCAGACGCGCAGGCCCAGCGGCCATGGCTCATGGGCCTAGCCGCTCCGCGGCACGTGGGATCCTCCCGGACCGGGGCACGAACCCGTGTCCCCTGCGTCGGCAGGCGGACTCCCAACCACTGCGCCACCAGGGAAGCCCCTCACTGTAGTTTTGATTTGCATTTCTCTAATAATTAGCCATGTTGAGCATCTTTTCATGTGCTTTTTGGCCGTCTTTGGAGAAATGTCTCTTTAGATCTTCTGCCCATTGTTTGATTGGGTTGATTGTTTTTTTGATGTTGAGCTGCATGAGCTGTTTGTATATTTTGGAGATTAGTCCCTTGTCAGTCACTTTGTTTGCACATATTTTCTCCTGGAGTTTAGCTTTAAATCTAGCCAGGCGGTCCGCCTTCTCTTTGCCACCTGCTGCCATTGAGATTGAGGGTAGAGGCCTCAGCCTCGGGTTTGACCCACCTGCAAGGGTCCTGGGCATCCTTCCCCCCAGCCTGTGGGCGCAGTGTTAGCAGTTTTCCAGCAGCGTGTGTGGCGCAGGGCCCCTGGGTTCTCCCTGCATCGGACAGCATTCTGCTCCCCAACTTCCTCCTGAAGTTGTGACAGTGATGTCACCGGCCTCTCATGGTTTTGCCAAGTGGCCTTGGGAGATTTCAGGCATGCTAGCAGAGTCACAGCCTCCTCCGACTGCTGGCCTTTTAATAAGACCAACAGTAAGTAGTTAACCCTGCCACTTTTTAGCTGTGTGACATCTTCTCAGTTCCTGAATCTCTCGGGGCCGCAGTTTGCTTGTCTGTAAAATAGAGGTCATAGTCATACCATCCTTGTTGGGTTGTTAGGAAGATGAAATGGGTGAAGACAGTGCCTGGCACGCTGTACATGGGTACTGCACCTGCTGCTGTCACATCATCGTTGTCGCCACCGCCGCAGCCATTGTCCTCCTCGTCATCCTCACTAGAGAGAGATCATAGCCTTGGCTTCAGCTGCCGTGGACTTGTTAAGGGCTCCCAGATCCAGCCGACCCGCCCAGACCTGTCTCTTGAGTTTCTGACCTGTTGTCCCAGTAGACACTGGACACCTCCACTCAGATGTCTCCCTTGCAGCTCACGTTCAACGTGTCAAGAGTGAATTTCTTACTCTTCTCCTCAGATTGGCCCTTCCTCTCCTGTCCCCTGTCGTGGCCAGTGGCCTCACTGTCTGTGTAATTCAGATGCCCAGCAACGTAGGTGTCACATTTGCCTCCTCTCTGTCCTTTGTTCTCTGTCCCACTCTGAGTTAGCCACTACATCCTGTCAGTTCTCTAGGCTGAATCTTTTAAAGTCTTCCTCCTCTTCGTGCCTATGGCCTTTGGGACTTGGGTGTCACCTTTTCCAGGGAGCCTTCTCCATCCCCTTGGAGCTGGATGGGATGTCTCCTTTGGGTCCCTGTGGCCTTTCATGTTTAGCTTGTACACTTTCGCTTTCAGTGGGCTCTCCAAGGGCAGCAAGCATCTCTTATTTGCTTGGCATCCCCATGTCTGACACAGGGTCTGGTCCCTAGGACAGCTTGTCAGTGTTGGTGATGTCAGCAGATGTGCCAGGGTCTCCCACATCTCCATGCCTTGGACGTCTTGCTTCCTCTGCTTGGTATTTTCTTTCCCTTCTTAGCTGCTTGTTTGGCTCCTGGATTCTTCAACACAGAGATCCCCAGTCACCTCCCCTACCCCTCTGCTGTGTTCCCATCACATCCCTGCATCTCCTGACCATTGCACTCGACCACAATGTATGGCAATGGTTGGTTTTTATTTTTCTCCCCAACTTGAAGGCAGAGACTGTTTTTCATCTCCGTATTTCCTTTTACACAGAATTTACCAAGTAAGTTTTATTTTTTCTATTTTTTATGTTAATAGTGAGTACCTTTAATACTTATTTATTTATTCATTATTTATTTATTTATTTTGGCTGTGCCGGGTCTTAGTTGCAGCATGCAGGATCTTCACTTGCAGCATTCGGACTTCTTAGTTGCGGCATATGGATTCTTAGTTGCGGCATGCATGTGAGATCTAGTTCCCCGACCAGGGATTCAAACCCGGGCCCCCTGTATTGGGAGCGTGGAGTCTTACCCACTGGACCACCAGGGAAGTCCTAAGTAAATTTTTCTTGAACGGACAAAAGGTTGAGTAGATAGATGGATAGATGGGCAGATGGAGGGAAGAATGATTAGTACACAATATGACCTTCATTTGGGTTACCTAATCAGAACAAATCAGAGCAGAAATATTTAAAATAAGTAGAATTCAGTCTGTTGTTCCACTTGTACTCCCATTCTAAAGGTGTCCTTGTTACTAATACAATGTTATTTATATCTGTTTACTTTTAAACGTTTTTCTAATAAGAACAACCATCATCATTTTCATAGGGCATTCTTGCTGTGTGGTTTTTTTTTTTAGAAGCTTTCCCAAGCATTCGAATATATGAAAGGAAGGGATGGTTTGTATTGATAATATACATTGTATATACTCTTATGTGTTCTCACTCCTGTTGATTTTTGAGACTTATCGAAGTCAGAGCTGTTTTATTGCATTTTTTTTCCTTCTCGGTTGAGTGCTGAGAATTTGATTCCATGACCAAATTTAAGATGCAGATTGCACGGCAGGTTGCGTCTTGGCTTTCTCTTCAGTTAAGGTCAACGAGCATCTCTCTCTCTGTCTCAGGTCAGTCTAGAGCATGAAGAGCAGAAACTGGAGCTCAAGCGTCAGCTCACGGAGCTGCAGCTCTCTCTGCAGGAGCGCGAGTCTCAGCTGACAGCCCTGCAGGCAGCCCGGGCAGCTCTGGAGAGCCAGCTCCGCCAGGCAAAGACAGAGCTGGAAGAGACAACAGCGGAAGCAGAAGAAGAGATCCAGGCGCTCACGGTAGGATGAGTGTAGAGCTGAGAATATTTGCTCACCCTCAGAAATGCCAAGAGAGAAAAAATAAACCAGAGAGATGCTTAATGGGAAGAAAATTGGCTTATGTAGGCTGCTTCCTCTTTGGAATTAGTAAACTAGATCAACTGGGCAATATCTGAGCTTTCCTAAGGATCTTGAAAAGTCCCTCCTTTATTTATGC
Organism: Monodon monoceros; assembly: GCF_005190385.1. Classification (NCBI taxonomy): domain Eukaryota; kingdom Metazoa; phylum Chordata; class Mammalia; order Artiodactyla; family Monodontidae; genus Monodon; species Monodon monoceros. The sequence continues at coordinate 77,421,389 of NW_021703765.1, read as the reverse complement.
ATTTCCCTCTTTTTAAAATAATCATCACTATATTTTAAACTTTAGCTTAACCAAAGTCTGTTTACTTGGGTCTCCTACTTTAGTTTTCAATAAACATAAAAAAAATAATAATCTTATATCTTACAGTAGTCTTTCTACCATATTTTTGTTTTTGTTTTGGTTAACCTCATTTGTGTTCCTTTTTTTTTTTTTTCAAGCTGTAGATCCTGTTTCGAGTCTTTATAGTATGCATTTGGTAGGTTCTGGATGGAAATGATTCTAATGAATGAGAGATTGTTTCTCTAAAAGGGACCTGGCTTCCCTGCTTTTTCTGAGAGACTGGTTTGCTCACATGAAGAGTGTTCTCAGGAGGTATATTGTTGGTGGGCGGCCCCTGGATTTAGACCTTAGTTCTTTCTGCAAGTCTCAAAATGTGACTTCATTGGCCAATCTCCCACAGTTGATCCTTCTCACACGGACTGACCCAGGCTAACAAAACTGACAGAATTTTACATGTAAAAATGCCAATTTACCAGCTTTACAGAGGGAAATACAACCGCCAAGTTGACCAGGATAATCTTCACATTCTTCCCCTTCAGAGAAATCTACTTATAAATCCCATTTCTCTTGGAAGGCTGCTTGGTGGACCTGGACTCTGGGCATAGAGAGCTGAATGAGTTTAATGGCTGGTATCAACCAAGTGCATACATTTCTAATGGTAACATACTGTACTTGCCAAGCGGACGGGCACGCTCATGCCTGCTGGTCAGGGTAACCCCTTCTGTGGGCAGGGCACAATGCAGCTGATGTTCAGAGTCTTTTTCAATAGGTACCAAATGGGTATCTTATTCATTCTGATTCATTTTGGATCCTGTCCCCGTCTCCATCAGCAAACACCTCTAAACACCTCTAATAGGGTGGGGCTACTTCTGCAGATGATCACGCGCTTCTGTTGCTTATGATTTACCCTGTTTAAAACTAATACGTGTGTGTGTGTATATATACGTATACACACACACATATATATATACATATACACACACACATATATATACATATACACACACACACATATATACATATACACACACACATATATATATATACATATACACACACATATATATATACATATACACACACACATATATATACGTATACACACACACACATATATATATACGTATACACACACACATATATATACATATACACACACACACACATATACATATACACACACACATATATATATATACATATACACACACATATATATATACATATACACACACACATATATATACGTATACACACACACATATATATATACATATACACACACACATATATATACATACACACACACACACATATATACATATACACACACACATATATATACATATACACACACATATATATACATATACACACACACATATATATACGTATACACACACACACATATATATACGTATACACACACACATATACGTATACACACACACACACATATATACGTATACACACACACACATATATATACGTATACACACACACACATATATATACATATACACACACACATATATATACATACACACACACATATATATACATATACACACACATATATATATATACATATACACACACACATATATATACATATACACACATATATATACATATACACACACACATATATATATACGTATACACACACACATATACGTATACACACACACATATATATATACGTATACACACACATATATATACGTATACACACACACATATATATATACGTATACACACACACATATATACATATACATATACACACACATATATATATATATATTTTTTAAACTAATTTCCTTCTTAGAAGTTATCTACCACTGTTGGGTGTTTGGGGACAAAATTGGGAACATGATCTGAGAGTGCCAGGGTCTTTATGGACCAGCCCAGGATACAGGGCCTTCCAGGATTCTGGGGATACAGAGTAGCTCCTTTGTAGAAGATGCTTGTGCATCGTAGATTTTCCAGGACTTATGCCAAGTTCAGATATTGGTTGCAACCTTAGTTTCCAATGTTTTCTCTATGAAAACACTCATTAAATGATGCCATGTGCCCCCAGTATTTGGTTTGGAGAAAATAGTTAGTGTCTCTTTGTTTATATTCTGCCCTGTTTCAAAAAATGGATTGGAAACAGCTTGGAAAGATACGAAACAGTATAACACATAGAATAAGAAAGAAAAGTCTGAGAGAAAAGAAGTCATAGAAGAAAAAAATGGAGGTAAGAATGAAATGAATATATACGCCAAGAAGGCGTATACACTTTCTGGAGTGGGGTGGATGTGGAGAGAGACAGCCAGATGGCATTTCTTAGCTGCTGAAAGAGACACCTAAAATCCAACCACTATTATATTTAATGCCTTGTATATTAATATTTCCCCCCCACATGAACCACCCCAGCTCTGAAAGAAGGAGACGTCAGTCGTTTAATCTGTACTTAATGAGTCCTCACTGTGCGCCTAGTGCTGTGTCTTTAACTTTTGCTCCCCAGGGGACTGGCCTGTAATTCCTCAAATCCTTTTACCTTGGAGTGGAGGAGAAGGAAACATTTACCTCTCTACTCTGTTGGAATTGGGAGGGAGGCGGTGGTCACGCGTCTTACCCTGGCCGTTTGGAAGGAGGAGGGTATACAGTAGAGCTTGTGTCGCTGCTGTTTATCTGTGGGGAAATTAGTCTTTCAGTCCTGTCTTGCTGCTGGTTGGAATGTGCTGTGTCTAATGGCTGCTGGACGCCTGCACGGCAGCAAGTCACGACTTAATTTAGTCAGATGAGATCACTGCCTCAGAGCATCTTAAAAAAAAAAAAAAAAAGAAAAAGAAAGAAAGAAACAAACCTCCCTAGGTCTGGAAACTAGGACTCTACGACTCTCACAGATGAGGATCCCTTGGAAAATAGGGCTTGTTCACAATGATGACAGGAAAGTGCCTTTGGTCAAACAGCTGTTCGTAAGCCCATCATGCAGGAATCCAAACCTCACATCACTTTGCCTCAGTTCAGTTTGAAGGCTGTGGGTTTTTCCTCTCCCCTCCTCTTGATTATGTCCCATAAATCTGGTCATGGGCCACAGGTGGCTGTTGCCTGAATGGCTTTGTTGAATTTGTTCTGAAGAATGTATTTTCTGAGAGAGAGAGAGAGAGAAAATGGTCACAGATGCAGTACCCTGACTCTCCCTCTCTCATTGTTCTGGTCCAAGTTCAGACCCAACGTAAGCATCAATCAAATTCAACCAGCTGGATCTAAAATGATCTCCTAGGAGGCTTGTTTGCTTCATAGCAGGCTGTTTTATCAAGAAAAGGAAATAGTCAAATGGGCTATTGTTGCTTTAATTCTAAGAGGTGGCCACCTCCTCACCTGGGAGGGGAGCAGTTACCCTGTTTGGCTTCTGCCTCTGGGCCAAAAATTGATGGAGCAGAGTTAAATGGAAGCTCTCCATTGAAGAAGTGTGGCAGAGGCCACCAGTTGCCATTGTTGGTCTTCCTCAGGCTTTCTTTTTTCCCACTCTCCCTTTACCCACCCTGTCAATTGCATTTGCATTGAAATTCACTGGCCATTAAAAGCTGAGATTGAGTCAAGGTGGACAGCAACAAGAGAGTCAGATTTAAACAAAAAGTCATGCTTTTAAGATGCTTCAGTGCTTATTGGTGGAAGAGAGAATTTTCCACCTGGAATTGAAATTTATAACTCCATGTAGAGACTTCCCTGGCGGTCCAGTGGTTAAGACTTCGCCTTCCAGCACAGGGGGTGTGGGTTCAATCTCTGGTCGGGGAGCTAAGATCCCGCATGCCTTGGGGCCAAAAAACCAAAACATGAAACAGAAGCAATATTGTAACAAATTCAATAAAGACTTTAAAAATGGTCCACATCAAAAAACCTTAAAAAAAAAAAAAAAAAAGATTCCGTATAGTGCCTTCTTCTGTGGAAGAGAATTTGAGCTTGCACACTTCGTTGCATGCAGACGTGCAATGTGATGGGAGCGTTGCTCTGAATGGGGCCGCGGGGTAGAGGAACCGTGTGGGCTTGGTGCCCACCAGCATGGCCCCACGAACACGTTTCATGTCCCTGTCCTCACATTCTTTTACTGATTTTGTTAAATGACTAATGCTGAATAATCAAGTCAAAAGCTAGAGACACTCCAGAAAGGGATTCTCCCAGCAGAGCGTGATGGTGGGATCCCAGAGTCATCCTCTTTGATTTGTTAAAATCATTAGTCAGTGCACGCTCTCTTTTTCTCTTTTACATAACTATCAATTGTTGTATTGAATTAGTAACCCATTGGCATGATAGGCGAGATGTGAAATTGGGTCACTTAAGGTGACAGTGTTGCTTGGTGCCTGCCTTCCCAGGGAAAGGGGTGGATGTGTGGAAGCCTGTGTTCTAGGATCCTGACCGTGGATCCCAGAAGGCGGTCAGACACCTAAACACCTGTTTCCTTTTCACAGTTCTACAGGTATTTTCTCTCATCAAGGTTGCATAATAGTTCTCTTTTCTTCATTCCTCTTGTAACTTTCCTTAAAATTAAAGAAGACATAAGTACTCCCCAAAGTGAGTGCCTCTCTGGTTTCCAGGATGCAGCCTGTCCCTTCTGCCTCTTGCCACCCAACCCCTAGGTCAGTGGTTCTCAAGTTGTGGGGGGTGTCTGTGGCTCCGTGGGGGGTCCCCAAGTTCAGGTTATTTTCCTAATAATACTAAGCTGTCATGTGGCGTTTTTCATTGTGTTAACATTTGCACCGATGGTGCAAAAGCAATACTTTTATTTAAAAAGAAATCATAAATACTTGAAAAAATCTGCTTTAACTTCTAATGTGGTTAATAGAGATAGATATAACTCACATAAACAAAAGCCCTTTGGGGTCCTCAGTAATTTTTAAGAGGGTAAATATTCATTCCCTGTAGCTTCTAACACCTAATTAACACTCAGATATTTCATTGAGAGAATCCAAAGCTTGTCTTACATATTTGATTACCTTTATATATAATGTGACCTTTTGCTTTTTGTGCATTTGTTTTACAACTTATTTCAAAGGAACATAAAACATGTTTCTTGCCATTTTAAAGCTCAGATCAGTTCAATGATTGTTACAGTACTTCCAGCAGTCACAACAGTCACGACTACATTTTGTGTTTATGTTTCAGTCAATAATAAATCAAAAGCCATAATGATGGTAGTTCCTTACATTATGCCCTCAAAGAGGAGTGTCATTTGATGTGTCAGAGTGATCCAAAGGCCTCATGATGGTAAATTATAATAGAAATATTAGTGATTGAAATTTCAGGCTACTGTGGGGCAGTTAGGCAAGTTTCTACTGGTGTGGTGTTATTTGGAAACTTTTCTATTAGTCAGAAAGTGCAACAGGTCTTCTATCCCTCAGTCTAGGCCAGAAAGCTTTTTTATAATCATTGCTTAGGCTTTGAAGAAGTTAACTCCACCTTCAGCTTCCTGTTTCTGTCTGAGTAATTTCACACCAAATAGTCATTTAGAGTAGAGGTTGGCAAGCTATAGCCAGTGGGCCAAATTTAGTCTGCTTCCTCTAAATAAAGTTTTATTGACACACAATCACACCCATTTGTGTACATATTGTCTGTGGGTGGTTTTGTGCTGTGAGGGCAGAGTTGAGTAGTTGTGACAGAGACTGAGTGGCCTTCAAAGCCAAAAGTATTTACTATCTGATCCTTACAAGAAAAAAGTTGTTCATTCCTGCTCTAGAGTTTACTAACCTAAGGATTCTTCCTTTAGGATACTCACAGATGAGATTTATCAGTGATACAAATAGCCACGTTCCTAATTTGGATAAAGTGTATTCTTGCCCCATTAAATTAATCTCTCATACCATTATTAGGCAAAAAACAGAGTTTTGGGGAAAAAATCATAATCTATTAAATTAGTTCATGAAAATAGGGGCTAATTATTTGAGTTGATTCTAAGTGATAACTCTTAATTTATGAATCTGTAAGTCCGTCTGTGCAATTACTGATTTTTGTTTTGTTTTACATTTTTCCAGTCCTCTTCATTTTTTTGTGTAGATTTAAATCTCTGGTTGTCATCTTTTGCCTGAAAGACTTCCTTTAACATTTCTTATAGTACAGATGTGTGGGTGGCAAATTCTTTCAGCTTTTGTGTGTCTGGAAAGGTCTTTATTTCGCCTTCATTTTTGAAAGACATTTTTGCTGGGTATGGAACTCTAGGTTGACAGATTTTTGTTTTTGTTTTCCTTTCAGTACTTTAAAGATGTTGCTCCACTGTCTTCTAGCTTACTCCCCTCCAAAACCCCTCCAACCTCACTGGGAGAAATCGTTCTTCTCTTTGTTTCTCTATAAGTAACTTGTCTTTTTTCTCTGGCTGGTTTTAAGCTTTTTCTTTTTTTTTTTTTTTTTTTTTTTTTTTGCGGTACGCGGGCCTCTCACTGTTGTGGCCTCTCCCGTTGCGGAGCACAGGCTCTGGACGCGCAGGCCCAGCGGCCATGGCTCACAGGCCCAGCCGCTCCACGGCATGTGGGATCTTTCCAGACCGGGGCACGAACCCATGTCCCCTGCATCGGCAGGCGGACTCTCAACCACTGCGCCACCAGGGAAGCCCAAGCTTTTTCTCTTTATTACTGGTTTTAAGCAGTTTGATTATGATGTGATTTAGCTTAATTTCCTTCATGTTTCCTGTGCTTAGGGCTCGTTTAACTTTTTGCATCTATGGATTTATTTTTTCGTTGACTTTGGAAAATTTGTGGCCATTATTTCTTCAAATATTTTTTTCTGTCTCACTCCTGCACTCCTTCAGGGACTTTGATTACATGTATATCAGGCTCCTTGGAGTTGTCTCACAGCTCATTGATGCTCTGTTCATTTTTTACATCTTTTTTTTTTCTTTGTGTATTTCATCTTGGATAGTTTCTGTTGCTATGTCTTCAAGTTCACTAATCTCTTTTTCTGCAGTGGCTAATCTGCTGTTATAAACTTAAAATATAAATCTATGGCAAAATAGACATGTATAGAGAATACATCACAGCTAAATTAGGTGCTGAATTTTTCTTTTAAATTTATTTATTTATGTATGTATGTATTTATTTTTGGCTGCGTTGGGTCTTCATTGCTGCACATGGACTTCCTCTAGTTGTGGCGAGTGGGGGCTACTCCTCATTGCGGTGCACGGGGTTCTCACTGCAGTGGCTTCTTGTTGCAGAACCTGGGCTCTAGGCACGCAGCTTCAGCAGTTGTGGCACTCGGGCTCAGTAGTTGTGGCACTCAGGCTCAGTAGTTGTGGCTTGTGGGCTCTAGAGCGCAGGCTCAGTAGTTGTGGCACACAGGCTTAGCTGCTCTGCGGCATGTGGGATCTTCCCGGACCAGGGCTTAAACCCGTGTCCCCTGCATTGACAGGCTAGGTGCTGAATTTTTGACTTACTTCTCTTATAGGCCTTTTTCTTTTTTTAAAAAAATGGAAGTATAGTTGAATTACAGTATTGTGTTTCTGGTGTACAGCAAATTGATTCAGCTACTTTTTTTAAAATATTCTTTTCCATTTTGGTTTATTCGAAGATATTGAATATAATCCCCTGTGCTATACAGTAGGACCTTGTTGTTTATCAATTTTGTATGTAGTAGTTTATATCTGCTAATCCCAAACTCCTAATTTATCCCTGCCCTTTCCCCTTTGGTAACCATAAGTTTGTTTTCTGTGTCTGTGAGTCTGTTTCTGTTTTCTAAATAAGTTCATTTGTATCATACTTTAGATCCCACATATAAGTGATATCATATGATATTTGTCTTTCCGTGTCTGACTTACTTCACTTAGTATGATAATCTCTAGGTCCATCCATGTGGCTGCAAAAGGCATTATTTCATTCTTCTTTTATGCCTGAGTAGTATCCATTGTGTATATACCACATCTTCTTTATCCATTCATCTGTTGATGGACATTTAGGCTGCTTCCATGTCTTGGCTATTGTAAATAGTGCTGCTATGAACACTGGGGTGCATGTATCTTTTTGAATTAAGAGTTTTCTCTGGATATATGCCCAGGAGTGGGATTGCTAGATCATATGGTAGCTCTATTTTTATTTTTTTAAGGAACCTCCATACCGTTCTCCATAGTGGCTGCATCAATTTACATTCCCACCAACAGTGTAGGAGGGTTCCCTTTTTTCCACACCCTCTCCAGCATTTATTACTTATTAATCTCTGATAGAGATGATTATTTTTTATTTTTTTTTTAAAGCGAAGGACCACTTTTTCCTCTGCCTCAAACTGGATTCTTCTTTGGGCTTTCATAGCTAAGCAACTGGTGCCGTAATCTACCTTGCCTTCCAAATCAAAAGTCCGTTAAGGAACCCTTGGCCCCCATGTCCATCAACAAGTCTTATTACCTGTGCTTCCAAAAGAGATCTCACCTCCATCCACTTCTCTGCATCTTTTGTCACGTTCAACTCCAAGCCACCATCCTCTCTTCCTTTAATGACAGCAGCAACCTCCTCAGTAGTTTTTGAACTTCCTTCTACATTTGTCCTGTTTTGATCTGTTCTTCCTGCAGCATCCACAAAACGACAACCAGGCCATGTCACTCCGCATTTTAAAACCTCTGTTGGCCTCCAATTAATTGCATTTTGAATGAAATCCAAACTCTTTTCTTGGCCTTCAAGATTCTTGGTCTGGGCTTCCCTGGTGACGCAGTGGTTGAGAGTCCGCCTGCCGATGCAGGGGACACGGGTTCGTGCACCGGTCCGGGAAGATCCCACATGCCGCAGAGTGTCTGGGCCCGTGAGCCATGGCCGCTGAGCCTGAGTGTCCAGAGCCTGTGCTCCGCAACGGGAGAGGCCACAACAGTGAGAGGCCCGCGTACCGCT
>NW_021703765.1:77283162-77412401 GCF_005190385.1 Monodon monoceros | reverse complement strand
GGTTGAGAGTCCGCCTGCCGATGCAGGGGACACGGGTTCGTGCACCGGTCCGGGAAGATCCCACATGCCGCAGAGTGTCTGGGCCCGTGAGCCATGGCCGCTGAGCCTGAGTGTCCAGAGCCTGTGCTCCGCAACGGGAGAGGCCACAACAGTGAGAGGCCCGCGTACCGCAAAAAAAAAAAAAAAGAATGGGGAGGAAGACAAATAAAGGAGAGTAAAACTTCATCCTATGTTTTTTTCCTTTCTTCCACTAGTGCCTAGTTTTAATCTGAATGTTAAATATGTATTTGTACAGGGTGTGATGTGTGGTCTAAATAGTTAATGTTATTAATGGCATTGTGTATTCCTGTAACTTTGCTTCTCCCGTTGGGTATGACTTGATTAATTCTTTGAAAAAAAGTTGCTGGGGCAGCTGCAACAGCGTTCTATGCTTTTTTAGACCAATTGTGATTTTCTTTATTTGACCCATAGCATGTAGAATTGTATTCCACCCTATGAAAAATTTATAATCAACTTCTTACCTTTTAGGCACATAGAGATGAAATCCAGCGCAAATTTGATGCCCTTCGTAACAGCTGTACTGTGAGTATTAACCAAAGATGATGAAAATAACATGAAACTAAAACTGAGAAGGAAAGGGGGACATCTCATCCTAATATCAGTGACTGATTTTTGATATAAACTTTCAAATTGAAGCAGTTAATGCGGTCAAACTAATTTGGAAGTTTCTGAGCCTCAGATAACTTCAGTGTCTTGTGTTCCTGCCAGTTTAAAAAAAATTAAACCATTCTTCGTGTTTGGGGAAGGCTTGTTGGAATGGTCAAAATAATTCTCACTGCAGAACCACTAGTAGATCTCAGTAGCTGCAACAAAAGTCCCATTGGAGCTCCCCTTCCTTCTCCAATCTAGAAGGTTCTGTCTGAGACTGGCCCCAGATGGTGAGGGGCAGTTAGACATGTCAGGCTTCTCCACCCTACTGCCTCTACAGAGAGGGAAGACCAACAAGTTCTTCTCCTGGGGAATCTACAAGTGTTAACTTCCTAACAGGCAAAATCTGGCTTCCTAACATGCAAATTCAGAATCTAGGACTCTTTGGGAGTCGTTATTTCTATTGAGAGAAGTCAATTCCAGGAGCAGATAAGCATCATTCATAGGTTATGTAATAGGGTAGGATCAGTGGAAACTCAGAGTCTATTTTTGATCAGAGAGAGGGATTAAAATAGGCCCCTTTCAGAAGGGAGGGATGTTGTCCTTATTCATGGTTCTACCTCCTTTCTTTGGTCCTTTCATTGCTCTGTTACCTCCTTAGGCAGTTCTCAGTCAGCTTGTCTCCATTTGTATTGTTTGCATCTGTAAATTTCCAGAAACACCCCTCCACCTCCTATAGGCATATTTTCTTTTCTTGTAATGAACTCCTTCTTTCCTCCTTACCTACTATAAATGGGGCATTAAGTCCTGGTATATGCTCCCCCCCTCTTGCCCCCCGCTTCTTTTAGATATAAAATGCACACAACAAAGTACATGAAGTGCAACTAATATTAAACATATAGCTGGATGGATTTGTATGTGTATAGACAACTTGTGTAACCACAACAAAGATCAAGATACATAACTTTTCAGCTCCCAGAAGGTTCCCTCCTCTCCTCTTCCCATCAGCATCCTTTGCCCTAAGGGTAACCAGTATTCTGACCTCTGATACCACACCTTAGTTTTTCCTGTTCTTGAACTTCATATAAATGGAATCATAGAAGATGTGGTCTTTTGGGTTTAGCTTTTTTTGTTACTTAAATTGTCTCTGAGGTTCATCCATGTTGTTGCATCCATCAAGATTTTGTTATATTTTAATTACGGTGTTGTGTTTCCAGTGTGCGTATAGAACTGAAGTTTGTTTATCCATTCTCCTGTTGATGGATGTTTGGGTTGTTTCTGGTAGGAATAAAGCTATTAGGAACTTTCTTGTACAGGTCCTTTGACGGCTATAAGGCCTTGTTTCTGATGAGCATATACCCAAGAGTGGAATAGCTAGGTCATGGGACGTGCCTCTGTTTCACTCTAGTAGGTACCTGGCAGATGGAATTTAGGTCTATTTCCTGTTGCCAGTGGCTGGATCTAGGGTGAACTTGCCTTAACATTATCTGTTGATTTCTTCCCTTCCTTGAGGAATTGATGCATTCTGTTCCTCTACTCTTTTGCCTTACTTTTTTAGTTTCTTATTATCTTGGTTTCTTATTTTACACAAGAGTTATTTGCTTATATTACATACATGTTCATAAATGATCACTGAATAAAATATAGATCATTTTAGGACTGTGACTTTTTTTTTAACATTACTATTTTTTCCTAAAATAAACTTGGATGCATTTTAAATGTGTACATCAGTAATCCTGTTCCATTCATCTGGAGTTTTCTTTTCTCCTTTTTTCATCTTTTTTTTTTTTTTAACAGCTTAAGGAATAATCAGAGTACAATAACCTGATGAGTTTTGAAATGTGTGCATATTTGTGAAATCAGCAAAACAATCAAAATAACAAACATAGTCATCACCCTCAAGAGTTTCCTTGTGTGCCTTTGTAATCCTCCCTCCCCCCCGCATTTTTAAAATTGCAAGTGTAGTTTTAATGGAATATACCAATATGTAGAACAAATTTGGTTACTTTCTTATGTAACTTTTGTACTCTCTTTATCCCTCCAATTTGCTTTTTCTGGCACAGTGACTTCTAATCCTTCCTTTACTTACCCCTGGCATTCTGTGAAGAAGCCTTTGGGGGCCTCTCCCAGTGGGAGGGGGAACCCAAGAAAGTGATCCCCACCCACATTTCAGCTAGGGCAGCTGGGTAGCTTGGAGGTCCAAAACACACGCTCTGGAGTCAGATAGACTGGTTCAGATTCTAAATTGGTCTCTTGGTAACCTATGTGATGTTACACTCCTGAGGCTCCATTTCTTTGTCCATGAAATGAGATGACATTGTATGTCCTCAATTCCAATACACCATTGATTGTAAGATGCATAATTCATTTAATTACTGCTCTTTGCGGGGCTGGGTGAGGGAAGAGAGACAGCTGCTTAGCTGCAATATACATTCAGATTTCGGAAACAGTAAAACCTAGGAAACACTGAGTCATAGAATCCGAAACTTGGTAATAATACCTGGGGTTCCTGCAAGAATTAGATGGTGCATTGGTGTTTGTACAGGGCCTGGCCCACAGAATGCACTAATCAGTGTTGGTTGCTATTATCATTTTATTATATTGGATTTACCACAGAATCTTGTGTAGAAAACGGTCCTGCTCCTTAAAAAAGTTTGAAAACCACCACTTTAGAACAACACTTGGCAGCAATGGTAGATCTCAGTTATACTTTCGCAAGTTCAAAGGCTGCTTTATAGACACTTTAGGAGAGCGCGATAGATGTTCCTTGCTTGTTGGTGCTGTCCAGGATTGTCGCCGCTGGCAAATGTCATCTTTGTTACCGGTGGGAACTCCTATAATAGCTCAATCAATTGGAGCTCCCAGTTAGCAGCTTTTAATAAGCTCATGAGCAGTAAGATTTTCGAGCTCAGGCCATTTCTATATTTTGAAGAGATTTAAAAAAAGGACTTGATTCAATCTGGCACCTAAAGCCCTACCTAAGTCTGTTTTGGAGAGGAGTTGGTGGGCCAACATATGACACGGTTTTAATTATGAATCAATCTGTCAGCTATAAGATTAAAAATAAATAATATGCAAATAGCTGCCTTCAAGAAGGAATGAGGCATTAAAATAAGATGTCAGCCCTGTGTCTTTTCAGCCTGATACTCATGGTCTGGCTGGTGTCTTCACCCCCGACATGCTCTTGGACATTTACCAGGTAACGTTCCCTCTGCTGGTTGCCCAGTCAGGTGTAAGAGGTAACATATGTATCTCGGAACCACGAGGTATGCTTAAAAAGCAACTGATAGAGATCTTTAAAAAAAATTTTTTTTGGACACTGAGAGTAGATAATTTTTTTATATCCCTGTTTTCTGTTAGAATTGTACCAAGATCTCTTATCTGTAAAAACAGCATAGAAGAAAGCTCTGCTGGCCCTTGCATTATGAAGCTATCTCCCTCATTTTTTTTTACCACTAAGATGGAATCAGCCTTGCAGTTTATCTTTCCTGCCTTCTATCCTTGGGGTTGAAAGCTTAAGAGACTCATAATACAGGAAACAGATCATTTGCCCTTGGTGTGGAGAGAATATACCCACAAAGTAGACCTAAGAATTCTCTTTGCTTATAACCTGGTTCAAAATCACAGATAGCCCATTATTCTTTTTTTTTTTTTTTAAACCACGGAGATCATTAATTTACTGCCTGTGTCTCAGGTCCGCCCAATATCTGTGTGTGTCTAACACTCTGGCAACTCCAACAGAGCCACAAGTTCAACGTGTTACGGCTTTTGGGCAGGAAGGACATACGAAACGTCCGAATGCGCTAACATGCTTTCATGAGGCCTCGGCTGCTTTCGTGCAAGCACCTAATCCTCCTCTTGTCAAACAGGCAACATAGAGATGATGACAGAATACAGAGCCAATCATCACAAAGTGTGAACAGAAGTCAGAGACCCCTTGAAAACAGGGTGACGACAGGAAATAGAAGGACTCTTCCTACTCCAGTGGCCAGTCGAAATGAGAGTAGTAATCTTGGCACCTCCCTGACTTTTTTCGAGTGTTTCTTCTTTAGCACTTTATAATCTAATTTGGGGAGGAGGAGAAGAAGTGACAGAAATGGGCTTATTATAAATTGCATTTTTTTTTCATGAGTCAAAGAAAGGGAGTAGGTACCCAAAGGCTTAAATATGTCTTTGAATGACAAGTAAATTATTTTGGCAGCATATATATTCTTATGTGGGTAGATTTTCTGTAGTCTGTTTGCTCCCCATGGGGCACCATTGGTGCCTCAACATCTTGGTCACCAATTTTTATCCCATGTATTTCACATGATGTGTTAAAGTAGAATAACACGCAAGAAAAAGCCAAAACATTAAAACCAGAGCAACAGAGGAGGTAGTCAATATAGTATTTACCTCCGTGTCAGGTGGAGAAACCAACCCAGCCAAGTTCAAGGTGGCTTATTTGGGGCTTCCAGAATCCATTTTATAGCGCAGCTTCCAGGCCAGTTTGCCGCATCAGTCTTGTTGTTTTCCTTTGGGGGCAGAGGTAGAAGGAAGCACAGTGGAGACATTTGCAGTCTAGGAGGAAAACCATCTTAAGGAATGGGTTTACTGCATTGTTTACTCATTGTTTCTGCTTTCAGGAGATTTAACCACGTCACACAAAGGGTGATACAGGGTTCCCTGTGAGGCAGAAGTGCCTGCTAGGAGTGACAGACTTGCAGTTTTTTTCCTTTTTTTTTTTTCTTTTAACCCTGATGAAGGAGGTTTAGCCAAGAACCTGACCAGATAACCTTTATTCCTCCTCTTGTAGCTGATAGCGTTACACAAACCGTAGGAATTAACATGGCTTTTGATATTAAAATACAAATTACTAGACCACTTACTGCATTAAAAGCTCATCAGCACAGTTAACAAAATGAAAAGCTGTGGCCACATTGAACAGATCTACTTAATTGATGTTCTTTAATTCTATGTGCCTGGGAAGATTTTTTTTTTTAATTGATAGTCAAAGTAGGTTAAAATAGGGAGTTAGTCATGGAAACAGTGGCAACATTTCAGAAACTAAGTCTACTCTGGGTTTGAAAATGGGAAACAACCATAGGCTCAGAGGCATTTCCTTTTAATTTACTCCTTTTAGTTATGTAAAATTTAATTTACTGCCAGTGCGCCTCATTCCAGCTATTATTAGAAAATTGCCCTTAAACTTCTAAAGTATTATATATAAAAGCCCTTTGCAAGTGCTGGCACTAAACCTCAGCAAAGAGAACAGGAAAGCTAAATGCGCTGAAATTGAAATCATTCTGCCATTGAGCAGGGAAATCATTTAGTAAAACCAGATTAAATCTCTCTCAGTAAAATGACAATTTCATATACATGCCTTCCCACTTTCTGATAGCCAGCTGCATAATAAGAACCATTTAAAGTGATGCTGTCATACAGTATTATTTTTCAGGATTATTCTGAGAGTCCCTTAAATTTTTTTTTCTTTTGTTGCATGAACTTAAATTTATTACCTAAAATATTATTAAAATAACTCTTAGTGTCCTGCACTCAGTCTTCCGTGATAAGAACTTTCTTTTGCTTTCTAAGACGGTTTCCCAGGATGATGCCCTGTAGATGCTGTCCTGGGCGTTTTAGCTTAATTAGCAGATTGTGATACCCATCTCCCTACTATTCCTCTTTCCTCCGTTTGCATTTTCCACATTCTATTATCGTCCGTGAACTTGATCTCATTTAAAGTTGCCCCTTCCATATGGCAGGCACTTTTGATTGATTTGTTTTTACCATATTTTCCCGATGAATCCTGAGTCAGAAAAGAATCCGAGACATTTCTTGTTCTCCCACAGCATATGTGTGTTTGGGCGCTAAGGGGGCGGGTGTGGGAGATTGAGTTTGGCTCACAGGGGTTGGATGGGCAAACGTGAGCTGCACACTGATCGTCATTATCGTGTAGGTTCAAGTGCTGATGGCTCTAGAAGCAATTTCTCATTTCAGATCAACTTGCTTGCTGCGTAACCGGATTCCTTTCCTCTTAGGTAATCACAGACCTGGAGGAGCAGCTAAACCAGCTGACGGAGGACAATGCTGAGCTCAACAACCAAAATTTCTACTTGTCCAAACAACTTGATGAGGCCTCTGGCGCCAGTGATGAGATCGTACAGCTGCGAAGTGAAGTAGACCATCTCCGCCGCGAGATCACGGAGAGGGAGATGCAGCTCACCAGCCAGAAGCAAGTAAGGATTGTAAACAATGTCAGAGACTTCCCCAGGAAACTTGGAACCCCTTTAGATTTTAGAGGAGGTGCCAGTTGCATCTCCCCCAAGGGTTCTCAGACTGAGCCTGTCCAGTAAAAGGGCTCTTTTTTATAATCATGTCTGTGTTTGTTTGTTTGGGTTTTTTTTTGCTGTACGGGGGCCTCTCACTGCTGTGGCCTCTCCCGTTGCGGGGCGCAGGCTCCAGACGCGCAGGCTCAGCGGCCACGGCTCACAGGCCCAGCCGCTTCGCGGCATGTGGGATCCTCACGGACCAGGGCACGAACCCGTGCCCCCTGCATCGGCAGGCGGATTCTCAACCACTGTGCCACCAGGGAAGCCCATGTCTGTGTTTTGAAGGCTTGTGGGTTTTAAAAATGGCTTTTAGAAGTGTCTAGTTGGTTTGGGGTTTTTTTTTTGTTTTTTGGCCGCTCCGCACAGCATGCAAGATCTTAGTTCCCCACCATCCCTATGGAACCCGTGCCCCCTGCAGTGGAAGTGCAGAATCTTAACCACTGGACTGCCAGGGAAGTCCTCTGTGTGGTTGTTTTTGATTTTGATTTAAAACCATTAAAAATAGAATGCTTCTGTGAGCCACTTTATTTTTATGTATGTATGTATGTATTAAAAAAAAATTTTTTTTTTGGCTGTGTCGCATGGCCTATGAGATCTTATTTCCCCTACCAGGGATTGAACCCTGGCCCTTAGCAGTGAGAGCTCAGAGTCCTAACCACTGGACCGCCGGGGAATTCCCGAGCCACTTTATTGTTAAGTGTGGTCTCTTTTCCCTGGTCTTCCTCCTGGTTCTTTCTATAAGATGATGGCTGAAATGGCCCTTCATCCATTCTTGTCTGGTCCCCTCATTCTGTAGGAGAAAAAGATAGTGTCTTTCAGACCACAGTTAGAAACTCCTGCTTTTCTGAAACTGATCTGACAAAAGTAACATCTGGGAAATCCTCATTTGATACAAAGCACAACTCAGTGATACTGATTTGCAGACGATGGAGGCTCTGAAGACTACCTGCACAATGCTGGAGGAGCAGGTCATGGACCTGGAAGCCCTGAACGACGAGCTGCTGGAAAAAGAGCGGCAGTGGGAGGCCTGGAGGAGCGTCCTTGGTGACGAGAAGTCCCAGTTTGAGTGTCGGGTTCGAGAGTTACAGAGGATGCTGGACACTGAGAAGCAGAGCAGGTGGGACTTCCTGTTGGTAGAAAGCCAATGGCAGGTGACAGCAGCAGGATCCAGCTCAGAGCTACAGCAGGGTAACCGATTGTCCCAGCTTGGCCAGCACTGAGCAGTGTCCTGGGACATAAGACTTTCAGTGTTAAAACTGGGAGACTCTTGTGCAAACCAGAATGGGTCTGTCATCCTCATTGTAAATACAGACAGTGCCATTTGGCAGTAGATGGTGACCACTTACCCCATGCAGGGCCCTGGGAGTCAGCAGGGAGAATATCTCAGTGCTTTCTTTGTAGAAACTCTTTTCTCGGGTTTCTAATCATTGTGACCATGTAGCAAGACCATCACTGTTTCTATCCTGGTCATTTGTGATGCAAGTTTGCCTTCTACACCAACCTTGGCGTTATTGACAGTTCGGGCCGGATGATCCTTTGTTGCGGGCACTCTTCTGTGCGCTGTAGGATGCCGAGCTGCACCCCTGGGCTTGCCCCACTAAACCCGAGTAGTGGCTCCTTCCTCCTGTTGTGACAATCCAAAACATCTCCACACATTGCCCAGTGTCCCCTGGGGGGCAAAATCACCCCCAGTTTGAGAACAACTGCTCTATAAGAACAGTTTTTTTTTTTTCCATTTCTTGGTAGGAAATAATTTCAGGTAGTATCTTTTCTCTGTGTTCCCACAGTCCTCCCAGCATAGAATTCCCTTCCTGCCGGGGTCACAGGTGTGAGGGTTGTGTACTGCATGCTGCTGGGGATGCTGTTTGCACTGAAGACGTCATAGATATGAAGATTTATTATGACAGTTTAACAGCTCACAGCAGCAGTTTTTGCACTAACAAAATCAGTATATTATGACAGTTTACCAACAGATGGAAGTAAACAGTCTTAAAGAACACGTGCCTTTCTTAGTTTGTGCAGAGACACCTACGGGCTGGTATTCGCCCCGTGGCTTCATGTCTGCCCAGCTGAATCCTATCCCTCCCCCCATAACCTCGCTAATATCACCTTCCTCTGAAACTTGCCTTCCTGCGGTACTCTCAACTCCTTTTTTTTGGCTGCGTTGCATCTTCATTGCTGCGCACGGGCTTTCTCTAGTTGCGGCGAGTGGGGGCTACTCTTAGTTGCGGTGCACGGGCTTCTCATTGCGGTGGCTTCTCTTGTTGCGGAGCACGGGCTCTAGGTGCGTGGGCTTTAGTAGTTGCAGTGCATGGGCTCAGTAGTTGTGGCGCACAGGCTCTAGGGCGCGCGGGCTTCAGTAGTCGTGGCTCTTGGGCTCTAGAGCGCAGGCTCAGTAGTTGTGGCGCACGGGCTTAGTTGCTCCGTGACATGTGGGATCTTCCCGGACCAGGGCTTCAACCCGTGTCCCCTGCATTGGCAGGCAGATTCCCAACCACTGCATCACCAGGGAAGTCCACTCTGAACTCTGTAAACAAGATAAACTATACCTGGAAATATTTATCATTTATTAGGACTCTATCAGATTCATTTTAGTATTTCCCACATTCGCTTGATCATAAAGTAGACTCATCACTGTCTTGGATGTATAATCTGTGCTAAATCAAACTAGAAAAGACTGGAAGCAAAGAGGACCTACAAGTTTCAAGAGAAACTGGTAAAAATCTTCCCCTTGTAGACATCTTCCCATTCAGGGTACTTGCTGATGTAAGGGGGCTGCTGGTTTAAGACCTTCTGTTGCTGTTTCCCTCCAAACTCTTGGGCTCCCCCGTCCTCACCATACGTTCTGGCTGCCCTCACACAGACCCCCTCCCTCCCACCTGCAAGTCCAGCTCTTATGCCAGCTGTTTCTAGAATCCTTCAGAGACAGTTTTGGGGACGGAATCTGACCATAGCATCAAGAAATTCACAATCACACGTGGAAGGTGTAATCATGGACTGTGCTTGGGAAGACGTTTCATGTACACTTTCAGGGGCAATTGTGAAAGATCTGGGCTACCCACCCCCGTTTCTTTCCTCCCTCTATTTTGGTATTATGTGGGACCTGAGATGAGTAAAATATAATTCTTAATTGTTGTCTTCAAGAGGCTAAGAGTCTACTGGAGGAGGTGAACTACGCCTAAAATAGAGAGTGGGCTGTGCCAGGCGAGAAATACCTTTATGCTTAGGGGACAACAAGGAGAGGTTGCTTCTGAGAGGGAAACTGGGAAAGGTTCTATGGTGGACGTGGTCTTTGAGTTTACCCTTGAAGTCTGAGTAAGATTTGGATTTGTCGGGTGGGGAAGGAGAGCTGCCAGTGGAGGAGCCTGTACAAGCCCAGGTGTGGAAGCAGCAAAGCATAAGACCTAAAGGGGGGAGGGGCGGTGATTTTTCTAGTTTGCTTCCAGTTTTTCTATTCTTTCACCTTATTTACAGATATTGATACATCTGTCAGGTTCAAGTTTCAGTTTCTTGAGGAGCACCCAGAACACTTCACCTCTTGCATGTACTTTAAGGAGAGGAAGTGTTTGCTCACATGGGGCTTTGCGTGGCCCTCTGCACCCTGTGTTCCTTCAGCAGGCCCTCATTCCCTTCCTGCTCCTGTAGGAGGGTGTGACAGTCTTGTGACGTCTTCTCCAACCCAGTTGCATTTGGAAAGATGCCTTATCGCCTTCAGCCTTTCCAAGTGCATATATATTCACAGGAACTTTACCTGTGAAGAGTATTTTTACCCAGGGCCTAAAGTGGGTCACATCTTCACTCTGAACATGGTCAGAAAACAAGACATAATTCAGAACAAGGTGTTGGGTTGGGCATCTCGCCAGCCCACAGTCCGTTTGGTTGCTTAGCAGGGCCCGAGCTGGACCCGCTCCCTTCCTGCAGGGCGGCGATGGTGGGGCTTCTGAACGTGCCCATGTTTCCCCGCAGGGCGAGGGCCGATCAGCGGATCACCGAGTCGCGCCAGGTGGTCGAGCTGGCAGTGAAGGAGCACAAGGCTGAGATTCTGGCCCTGCAGCAGGCTCTCAAGGAACAGAAGCTGAAGGCCGAGAGTCTCTCCGACAAGGTCAGCCCCTGTCCCTCCTGCCCTTTAGATACACGTGTGCACCTCCTTTTAGCAGGTATGCTTGACACACAGTCACATGCGATCAATGGTCAGCATGTTTCATAAACAGAGTCGTGCGATTATGCTTCCCCGTGGGCCGCCCTCTGTTGCCAGTAGCGTGGGTGAGGGGGGCAGGTATTAGGGTGTCAGAGTCGGTCAGTGACTTCCTCACATCTGCCTGTCAGGGCCCCTGAGGTCGAGATTTTGATCTGGGTGCACAACACTCTTGCTTTCTGGCATTTGATTTCTAGACGCCTTCATGGGTCTAATGTCGAACATCCTTGGGGAGCGGGGAGTGTTGAGGACTCATGCTCATCCCATTGCTGCAATGACAGGAAGCCTCAGCCTCTCTGGGTTCTAAGTCCAGGGACACGGTAGGATCTGAGGATGGTGCAGGTTCTCAGTATTTCACGTTGGAAATACACGTGTTCTGTCCACCTAGCACTCTGTATTCTGTATTTACAAAGTGACATACCAGTGTTTGGAGATTTTTATCTAATCTTAAAAGAGATTTCGAATAGGTGCTTCAATATTATAGATAACAAAAGGTCCGAGGAATTTCATGTATACGCATAGCCTCATACATACACACCCTTTTGCACACACACACATGCACACACACACATAATATAAAGTAGAAATCTAACCTCTGAATTTTGTGTAAGTTTGTAATTTCATGATTATAAAAGTGATTATTTGGGGTCATTGTGGAAGATATAGAAACCACAGAAAAGTCAAGAAAAAAATGACTGGTAAGCTGTCATCACTGTTATCTTGGTGAATTTGTATATACATATAAATATTTATTTATAAATTTAGGTTCTTACTATATAAACAGCTTTACATATTTTTGTAAACATCACATAAGTAGGGTCTTTTCCTGAATTAGTGAATCTTTTCTGAACATGTAGTTCTAGAAACATCAATTACACAGAGGGACCTAGTTTTTATTTTTTATTTTTTTGACGGTACGCAGGCCTCTCACTGTTGTGGCCTCTCCCGCTGCGGAGCACAGGCTCCGGACGCGCAGGCTCAGTGGCCATGGCTCACGGGCCCAGCCGCTCCGCGGCATGTGGGATCTTCCCGGACTGGGGCACGAACCCGTGTCCCCTGCATCGGCAGGCGGACTCTCAACCACTGCGCCACCAGGGAAGCCCGAGGCACCTATTTTAATGATTCCACTTGTGTTGAAAATTTGAGTTTCTTCCATTTTTTTTTTGTTTTTGCCATCATAAATAACACTGTGATGAACATAAATCTTTATGGACATCCGTGATTATTTTCTTACCAGAATTTCATAGAAATAATATGATCAGATTCAAGGCTAGAGCTTGTTACTCAGGAACCCTCCTGGTATTGGCTTACTATTTTTTTTAACCATAAGGAAAGTAAATATATTATTTGACCATGAGGAAAGTAAATATATTATTTAGAGATAAATGAACCCTTTTGTGTTTAGCTTGAAGGATATTTTTTTTTACCTGACTGTTCTTAAAGTATTCTATAGCAAAGTCCTACCCATCCTTTAAGACTCTAGACATTCTGACCCCATCTTCTCTTGACAACTAGTCTTTCAGGATGAATTTCTCTTCTCCGTACCTCTTATCAAAATCTTCACCTGACAAAGCAGTCACTATTTGTATACGTGTCTAGTTATGGCTCCACCCTCTGCCTTTGTGACCTGATGTAAGATCCTTGAGAGAGCTTGTCTGTCCTTTCATCCAAAGCTCCTGATATTATCCTATGCGAGTAGTAAGCATTCAGAATGTGATTATTTAATTCAGCCAAAACATGTCAGATAAATAAATTCTTGAGAAGTCATCCTCCTACATATGACCCATCCCTTAGAAATAATATTCTCTCCTCATAGAATAACGCACATAAGGCTTATCTATGACATGGACATTTGTGATATACTTTTAAAAAACCAGTATTTATGTTCTGACCTTTAGAACTTGATTATTCTTTACCTGAGAAGGTTTGTGGATATTTGCAGAAGTTGTTAGCGCCTGACTTTACTAAATGTGGTGTCACGGCCAATTTTTTCCAAATGTCCAGCTCAATGACCTGGAGAAGAAACACGCCATGCTTGAAATGAATGCCCGAAGTTTACAACAGAAGCTGGAGACGGAACGAGAGCTCAAACAAAGGCTTCTGGAAGAGGTGAGTGTAAAACGCCGGGCAAATAGAGCCGGGTGGACTCTCAAGTGAATATCTGTTGTCTTCAGGTGGGCAGATCCAAATTAAGGCGTTCAGATTTCAAAGTGGAATTTTCAAGGAAGAGTAAGGTGGTCATCGGGTACTTCCTTTTTTTTTTTCTTTCTTTTTTTAAAAAATTTTATTTCATTATATCTTTATTTTATTATTTATTTATTTATTCATTCATTTATGGCTGCGTTGGGTCTTCGTTGCTGCGCGCGGGCTTTCTCTAGTTGCGGCGAGTGGGGGCTACTCTTCGTTGTGGTGTGCAGGCTTCTCATTGCGGTGGCTTCTCTTGTAGCGGAGCATGGGCTCTAGGTGTGCTGGCTTCAGTAGTTGTGGCTCGTGGGCTCTAGAGCACAGGCTCAGTAGTTGTGGTGCGTGGGCTTAGTTGCTCCGCGGCATGTGGAGTCTTGCCAGACCAGGGCTGGAACCCGTGTCCCCTGCCTTGGCAGGCAGATTCTTAACCACTGCGCCACCAGGGAAGTCCCAGATACTTTCTTAAAGGTGTTTAACACGTTAAAAGAATGTGTCACGAAGGCCGGGGTCCTCTTTGTCATTGTGTCCTCCCAAATGGTGCTTAATGGCGTGTCTAGTACACAGCGAGTCTGTGCCAAGTGGAAGTTTATTAAATATGCAGGCACATGGATATTGAGTTAAATTCTTCTTTAGAGTTTATGTCCAAAGTACATGACGTTTGCAGGCTGATAGGACAACCATGTAATTAGCTTTGTGCACGGGGCAGAGACCTGATCAGATTACACTGAGTGCCAAATCTCATGAAGGCTTTTGAACACCCAGTTAATTCAGTTTAAAAAAATGATGCCCTGCTTTTGAGACACAAAACGAAAAGCTCAAATTGGTCTCCTAAACCAATCCATTCCTTATATTATTTCCTGTACCTTTCTTTTAACAGAATTCTGAAAATCTCTGTTTAAACTGATGACAACTTCCCACTCCCAGCCAAAGCCCTGGTTTGGTTGAATCACTGATAATTTGGCTTTGTTCATTAGAATTGACCTATCAGGACAAATGCACTTTATAAAGATATTTCACGAGAAGTTGGACTCCAAGAGTGTTCTGTTTAAGCCATAGTGAGCCTGACGGTTGAATTAGCTAGATTATCTATTCTGGTGAATTGAGGTTTTATTGTGTGCTACCTGTAGCCCCTGAGGGGCTCTGCTGGTAGAAATATTATGACTATACTATTAAGTTCGAAAAGTGTGGTGAAAATTTTGCAGGTGAATGTAAAATGTTTTATAGAATGAGGCTTTAAAAAATATGGGTGGGAGTTTTGGAAAGTTCTGGAGATGGATGACAGTGATGTACAACCATGTGAATGTACTTACTGCCACAGAACTGTGCAATTAAAAATGATTAAAGTGGTAAATTTTATGTATATTTTACCACAACAAAAAGTTTTTAAATAAAATCAGTTACACACACACACACACACATACACACACGTGGGTGGGAAATTCACCAAAGGTGACACTAAGAACATTATAATAGAAATTGACAAATCACCCCGGTGGTCAGATAGAGAATGATGGTCTTTTATCTGGAATGAATAGGCAACACCCCCACTTGAGGCACCTGTTGGAAACAGGAGGAACAGAAATAATCAGTGTTCTCGCCTGTCCTCGTTTCCTTTCAAGGAAGGAGGCCCCAACAGCTCAGTGCTTTGGTCCGAGGTTACATGGTGAGTCAATGGCAGGGCTAGGAAGAGCAGGCTGGAATCCTGATTCAGTTCCCTTGTTCTCACTTCTAAAACTACCTGGGAACGTTTCCAGTTCTCCATTCTGCACCTCACAGAGGGCTTTTTGAGCAGATGTCTGTCTGGCTGCCATTGAATGGGAGGCAGATCTCACTGACAGCCGAAACCATTAGGGAACTAAGAACAATCTTTATTGTCCGGAACGCAGCTGGCATGCTGGCTTGTGGTGGGCCCTCTGTAAGCAGGAGACCGGGGGCTCAGCCTGGCTCTCCCCTCCATCAGGTGCAGGTTCCTGTAAATGGGGTCAGAATCAGTGCCTCAGAGTTGGAAAGAATTTTTGTGTGTCATTTAGTGCAAATTCCCAGCACTTGCACCGCTGTTCCCTTTATTATTCCTGTCCTGGGCACTAACGGATCTTTCTCCCAGATCTTTTCTCTCGGGCCAGAAATGGCCTCAGAAGCTTTTCTGACACTGCCCTTTACAGGCACGATTAGTCTCTTGGACGTGATGCCAGAGCTCAGAGTCCACTTGCTAATCCTGTCGAGTTAATCCCCCTCCAAGGTAGAGAGTCCCTTCCCCAACCCTCCTCATAGGTGGGCCTCGGTGAACCTTGGCCTCAGTATCAAAATTTAGAGTGACTTTAGACATCCCAGCTCATTTTTCTGGCACCTGTAACTCTTGAAAAGTCCTTTCTTATTGTAAACTAAAGCCTGTAACTTCCAACCATTGGTTCTACTACATCGAAACATTTGAAAACAGGGTGTAGTCTCATATTTCCAACCAAAGTAGGAGGTTAATACTGATTAATGATCAAATCACTTGACCAGTAATCAAAATAACTAATGTTTAATTAGCACGTACTATGTGCCAGGTGCCTTTCTGAGTACTTTCCATGAATTAACTCCTATAGTCCTTGTGACACTTCTGTGAGAGAACTACTACTTTTTATTTTATCATCTCTGTGACAGCTGATTCGATATCTCTGTAGCTTTCCCACTCCATATTCCCTTCTCTTTTCTAAATGGAACACTTGAAATCCTTCCATGTTTGGGATGTTCTTTTCTGATAGATTTATCTTTCCGAAGAGAGTTTCTAGAAGGCCCTGTGGTTTGAACAGCACAGAATAGTGGGTTATCTCCACTTCCATTCTGGGCTCTGAATATCTCTGCCAGTGACGCAAGCTCTTTGTGTGGCTTTAGCACACTGCTGACACCCATCGATCTGTTAAATCACCACCAGCCCTTCTACAAGTTTTTTTTTTTTTTTAAACATCTTTCTTTATTCAGTTGATGTTTTAAAAAAATACCATCCTATTAAACCTTCTCTTGTTGGTTTTGACCCATCTTCCCAGCCACCAGAGTTGTTTCATGCCCTGGTTCTGTCATCTAGTTCCTTTGTGCTTCCTCCCAGTTTCCTGTCACCCTCGTAAAATTGGGGGACAGATCTAAGCACGTGGCTAGAGCCCTCTTTTCATTCTAACACTACTGGGAACAGCCTCCATTTACCTCTCTCTGGGAAGCAGGTTAATGGTTTTGTAAAACATTTCATTGAGCACAGATGTCACTCTTGTTTTCTATTGTAGTAAATAAGTAGCCTATTTCCTGGAAAGCTAATGGACAGTTGATGTGTTGATTCTAGAGAAATATTTTGGGCCTGGCTGTCACCAAACAGATTCTTGTCCCTAGCAGTTGTTTCTCTGCTTCCTGCCTAGTAATTAGTGTTGTCCTAAAATAGTGGAGAGAAACTAAAGTGGATAATTTGCAAGAAGTAATCATTTGTGCTACAGGGGACAGATAGCTCCCTGGAGGAGGTTATCTTAGCTGTTTTCTCTCTTTCTTTCCCTGTATTTTAGGGGGTTCTGTGGTTTGATTCAGAAATTCCAGGTCACGCACACAGGGCAGGTGATCATAAGTTAGTATCCTGCTTTATGGAGGACTGATGGGGAGAGGCTGTCGGAGTAGGTTCGGGCAGGAAAGGAAGATGGAAAGGTGAGGGGGGCGCACCTGAATGGGATGGAGGGAAGAAAGACAGACGAAGGAGGCAGTGCTAAGATTCATCGAGCATGTGCTGTATGCTGGGCACTGTGCTTGGTGTGTCAGCCAGTGAAGGGAGTTATTACCCCCACTTACAGATGAAGAGACTGAGGGTCTGAGAGGCAGTGAGCTGCCCCTGGTCACAGGACTAATAAGAGTTAAAGTCAGGATTTGAACCAGGGTCTGGAACGTTCTAAAGCCCAGGTTCTTTTCCATGACACCATGATGCCTCAGGGAATCAGCTGCCTCTCAAGAGGAAGGGCAGGTGAGGAGTAGAAATGGAAAGACAAGCATCGGTGGAGGGAAGAGAAATAAGGTAGCGAGGTTTCAGCAGATTCCGAGGTCATCAGTAGCCTTTGGCCGGCTGGGGCGTGGGCCACCGAGGTTTGCCCTCGCCTGCTGGGAAACTCCCGTGCTGATGGTTATAGCTCTTTACCAGCCCTTTGTCCTTAAGGCCGCAGAGGCTCTAGGCCACCAGGGAAGGGATTATTTGGGCCACTGGTGGTGTGGTTAGATTGGACCCAAGGAGTTGGGTGAAATCAAGCAGCATCTTGTCAGGATAGCTGCTCTTTCCTGCTTTTTAGAAACAGAAGCATTTTAGGAAAGAGAGTCATAAACCCAGTATCTTTATAGCCTGCTCTGTTTTCTGGTTGACTTCCATTGTAAAAAAAAATTGGAGAGAGATTTCCAGCACAAAGCGATTTCCAGTGTCCTAAATAGAATTTTGTTTTCCTTGGGTTTTACCGACACTTGTACTGAACCTGGGATCTTCCTTCCTCCCCACATGGTAGAAATATCTCCTGCGACTGTGGCTATTGGTGTGCTTGTTGGTCCCACACCCTGACGAGGTGCTGTTTGAGTTAGAGGTGCTATGACCCTTTGCCTTTTTTTTTAATCAATTTATTTATTTATTTGTTTTTATTTTTGGCTGCGTTGGGTCTTCATTGCTGTGCGTGGGCTTTCTCTAGTTGTGGCGGGCGGGGGCTACTGTGTTGCCATGCGCGGCCTTCTCATTGTGGTGGCTTCTCTTGTTGCGGAGCACGGGCTCTAGGCACATGGGCTCAGTAGTTGTGGCGCACGGCCTTTGTTGCTCCGCGGCATGTGGGATGTTCCCAGACCAGGGATCGAACCCATGTCCCCTGCATTGGCCGGCGGATTCTTATCCACCGTGCCACCAGGGAAGCCCTGACTCTCCTTTGTATATTCCACACGGAGAATCACAAAGTGAGTTCTCTTAACAGCAATTGAGATCTTAAAGAAAAAAAAATAAGGACAAATCAGAACGTGGCTGTCATGGCATTAAGTCATACTGCCTTAGATGTCAACTCAGATGGCCCGTACTATGAAGTACCAAAATACCCTTAACTGCAACTCTGATTGGGAAGGCAGACCCACCAGTCTGGACTTCCTGTTGCGGTGGGCACCTTGTGAGTGGCTGGCCATCAGAGAGTTCTGTGCAAGCTCTTTTTAACGGCACGTGCATCATTTTGGAATAGCAGACAGTTGGTCATTCCGGAATGAGCCGAGCTTTTGGTGCCATGTCTGAAATTAGTTTGTAATAGGGACAGTGAGGGAGCACGTTGCTTTGTGTGTGGTATGAAGCCTCTCCTGCCTCTCTTCCCACCAGCAAGCCAAGTTACAGCAGCAGATGGACATGCAAAAGAGTCATATTTTCCGTCTGACTCAAGGGCTACAAGAAGCTCTAGATCGGGCTGATCTGCTGAAGACAGAAAGGAGTGATCTGGAATATCAGCTAGAGAACATTCAGGTGAGAACTGGCAAAGGGAACTTAAAGTGTCTGCAGGAGCAAAGCATGATGGCCAAAAGCCATCTGTCTGGTCAAATGGGCAGTATCTTCATGTTGTGTGTTTTTCCCAGTATTTTATTATGAAAATTTTCTAACGTTCAGAGAAGCTGGGAAATTTCTATCATGACCACCCTCTAGATTCTCCTACTTGCCATTTGCTATTTTTTGCTTTTTCACATTTCTGTGCGTACTTCAGTCCATCTTTTTGGGGGGGATGGTGGGCAGTAAGATCAGAACTAAGTAAATAAAGATTGGCCCAGTGCGGCTTGGGTTGAATTTTTCGTATGTTAATATTGTAACAACTTTATTTTTTATTTTCTTAAAGTACCGAGTTTAAAAGTATACTTCTTTCGGTGTCTGAGGTGCTTTTCGTTTTCACAAATTTTAGGTTCTCTATTCTCATGAAAAGGTGAAAATGGAAGGCACTATTTCTCAACAAACCAAACTCATCGATTTTCTGCAAGCCAAAATGGACCAACCTGCTAAAAAGAAAAAGGTGGGTCAGAGGGTTTGAAAAGCGGGGAGCTGACAGTTTTGCTCAATCGTGGTGATTCTGTAAAGACCACTGGGATAGACAATCCTAGGAACATCAGAGAAAACAAAATGCATCTTGTTTTGTTTGGGGTTGAAAAAGAGGCTTTGGGATCATCAGAATAGCTCTTCAAGAGAAGCTATCACTCTCGAGTCTGTAATACGCCATTTTGTGTTCATGGCCTTTAAAGTTGTCATGCCTTCCTCTGTGAAGGCAGTGATAGTTTCTTCCCAGGCAGCTGGGGTGGGGAAGGTAGCAGAGAGGAAGGTTTATACTCAGGTCAGCGTCCTGGACTCCAGAGGGGTTCCCTGCTCACATGTACAGGACTCTGGAGAGATTACAGGTCACTTGTATGGGACTCTAGACAGAGAGGGGTTCTTAGGTCATGGGGATAGGATTCCAGAGGTTTTAATATGTCCTCTGTATGGGGCCGTAGAAGGATTCTCAGGTCACGTGTACGGGACTCCAGAAAAACCAGCCAGCATCTGCTCAGTCCTTCTGATTGGCTCAAGAAGAGGCTGGGACCCAGAGAGCTGACGTGGCCTGCCCAAAGTGTCTGACTGGATAGCTGTCCCTTCCACGGGGTGCGGCTCCATCTCTTTAAAATTGTAATGTATAAATTGAAAACAATGACCAAAAGAAACAGATGGACAGGGTGATATATAGGCACACATGGGAAGATTTTTAATAAGCCCAAAGCATGCTTCCCTGAACCACTGAAGGTTTGGTCATGCGTTCTCAGTTCCAGAAGGTCTCTAAGGAGCTTGAAGCTCCTTCCCAAGGCACCCAGATGCCAGAGTAGCACTGGCGGTGGAACAGGGAAGGCCTCCGATGACAGGATACCGGGGAGTGGGCTGAAGGAGGCGGCCGCTCTCTTGGTCCCTTTGTTC
This sequence comes from Monodon monoceros, assembly GCF_005190385.1. Taxonomy (NCBI): domain Eukaryota; kingdom Metazoa; phylum Chordata; class Mammalia; order Artiodactyla; family Monodontidae; genus Monodon; species Monodon monoceros. The sequence goes on along the minus strand of NW_021703765.1, from coordinate 77,392,123 downwards.
TCTTTACGGGAAGGCACCAGAGCAGCAGCGGTGGCTGTGGAGGAGGGTTTCCGTGTGCGCTGTGTGGCCGTGCCTGTTGGTGCTGATGACGGAACCTACTTCACTTCATCAGTGGACTGTTATCTGAGTTTGTCACTTGATGTAGTCAGGGTGCTTCCGTGTATTTTTTTTGTTAGTTTTCACTCCCATTACCCTACGTTATACTTTTCTTTCTCATGTACAATACATGTTCCATTTGCATGTTTTTTGCATAAGCCCCTTGTGGTGACATTGTTTTAGTATTCCATTTTTTAATTTTTTTTGCTTCCTTTAAAAAAAAAAAATACTCATCTCTGTGTCTTGTAACTAAGCATCATGAGACAAATTCAAGGCGAGAGTGATTTCTGAACCGTGTCTCCTTTCCATCCTCCACTTCCACTTTTTGAGGGTAAAGGCTCAGGAAATGGCTCTCCTTCTTGGGAATGCTAAAGGAAGAGGTGGTGGCAATTCAAGCATCTCTGACCCTCTCGGTGAAAACTTCCACGCCCCTATTTTTTTTCCAGCCGGCTGGGAGGGGCTGTGGCTCGGTCCCCCCTCCCCCTTCACATGCCATTTTTACTAAACCCGCTTGCAGTGAGTATGTGCCCGGCTCCCGTGGTCCGCTCCTCCCGAGGCAGAGTTCCTTTCACTAGTTCCCAGTGCCAATTTCCAGGAGTTAGGAGATATCTCTGTTTCCATTGCTAGGGTTTATTTAGTCGACGGAAAGAGGACCCTGCTTTGCCCACACAGGTTCCTCTGCAGTACAATGAGCTGAAGGTGGCTCTGGAGAAGGAGAAAGCTCGCTGCGCGGAGCTCGAGGAAGCCCTGCAGAAGACCCGCATCGAGCTCCGCTCCGCCCGGGAGGAAGGTACGGGTGCCCTGGAAGCCAAGTGCGGTGGACGAGGCAGAGGACCGATCTCAAGGAGATTGGCCGAGACTAGTTCAGCCTCGTGGTGACAGCCCAGACATCCCACGTCTGTACGATTCACGGCATCCTCGGCATTGCCGATCGGGCACCCTGTGTGTCCTTTTGGTCTCGGGCCTTTGATAGCCAGCCCCCGGGGCGGTCCACTCGGTTGGGGCCTCTCGGGGACCCTGCTAACCGAAAGGCGTTGGACCCGTCTCTCCCCAGCAGCCCACCGGAAAGCCGCAGACCACCCGCACCCGTCCACGCCGGCCACCGCCAGGCAGCAGATCGCCATGTCCGCCATCGTGCGGTCGCCCGAGCACCAGCCCAGCGCCCTGAGCCTGCTCGCCCCGCCGTCCAGCCGCAGGAAGGAGTCTTCGACTCCAGAGGGTATGTCCTCAAAAGGGGCCACTGGACATGCATCGACATTTTTTTAAATGGACTGAGAAATGCAGACCTAAGGTGAAAATGACAAGTAATAACACTAAAGGATAAAGAGTAAGAAGTCAGCCTTCTCCCCACCCCGGTTCCCTTACCCAGAGTCAACCATTGTGTTCTTCTAGCCATCGTTCATGCACATAACTGCATGTCTGTATTATGCAGGTGTCTTATATAATCATCTTTAAGAGGCAGGAGAAAATAACATATTTTTCTCAGTCCTTTTGTCTTTCATAAATATCATAGCCCACTGTCTCCAACCCCCGGGCTGTGGACCGGTACCGGTCCGTGGCCTGTTAGGAACCGGGCGCACAGCAGGAGGTGAGCAGCGGGCGAGCGAGCGAAGCGTCATCCCCGCTTCCCATTGCTCGCGTTACCACCCGAACCATCCCCTACCCCCCGCCCCCCCAGCACCGGTCCCTGGAAAAATCGTCTTCAACGAAACCGGTCCCTGGTGCCAAAAAGGTTGGGGGCCGCTGCTATACACTGCAGAACATCTTTCTTCTTTTAGTTAAAATGCTATCTTAGCCAGTTTCGTTTTAACACATGGATCGACCCCGTCCTTCTAGAGGGCTGTGTGGTCTTCCACAGTGGGAGGTATATGATTCACCTATTAATCCAGACCCCTGTTGATGGGCATTTAGGTTACTTCCAGTTCCTTGTTTCCATACGTATCCTGCAGTGAATACCCTGCAGCTCTGTGGGTGCTATGACTGTAGGATAAGTCCTTGGGAAATGAATCAGGTTAAAGGTTATGTTTATTTTGAAAGTTGGTAATTTGTGCCAATTTATACCAGTGGTGTGAGGAGTTTTACTTTGTGGGCTTAAAAGTACTCTGTTCACCTAGAGACGGAAAGGACTTAAAAAAAAAAAAAAAGCCAAGGAAGGTGGTTTGGAAAGTCATACAGAGAGTGGAGTAGAGCTATGGTTTAATATCACAGTATCACCAGCTACGCACTTTATCTTATTTACTTATTTTTGGCCCTGCTGTGCGGTATGAGGGATCTTAGTTCCCCTACCAGGGATTGAACCCTTGCCCCCTGCAGTGGAAGCGTGGAGTCTTAACCACTGGACCGCCAGGGAAGTCCCACTATCAACCCACTTAAGCTGCCAATCTCGATGGGATTTTGTTGTCGTTGTTTTCTTCAGCGATGATGTCATCTCATTTCCTATGTTTACATAACACTTTGAATCAAAGAGCTTCACTCTTACAGTCATCAAAGTGGAGCTGGTAACACAGAGGAAAATCATTTCTGGCCCCCGTGGCCTTCGATGAGGCTGCATAGAGCAGCTCCCTGAGTAGTTTGCAGTACTCGAAGCATCTCCTTTGTGTGCGTGGCTTGTTCACAGTGTCAAAGTGCATTTATGTTATTTATTCCTCGTGACTTTCTGATAAAGGAACAGGAATAGCATTATATGGAGAAATCAATTTGGATTCAGAAATATGGATCCTGAATTTTTCTATTTAAAGCTGCCTTTAGCTAGTTAGGTCACTATTGAGAAGGGGGCCTTCTAAATGGAAAAAAGTCAGTCTTGTTAATTTTAACTGACTGGACTATAAATGTAAGAATCAGTTGTTTGAGGCTTAAAAGTTGGGTTTTTTAAAAAAGGAGGTTATTCATGAAAGAACTGGGCATGAAGTGAGAATTCTTCAGTTTATGTATTGAATAATCAGAAATTCTGTAATTCAGAATAGTGATCTTTAAACGATTCTGAAAAGCTCTAGATCTGTGACCTCATGTGGAAAACAAACCGTTTATGACTAAAATATTTATAAACAACTGACTTAGAAGCATATGTTTCTCTATGCTCACAAATACCTATGCCATTGTATTAAGAACCTGCTGCCAGTGATGTTCTTAAATAAAACCTAATTCCTAGTAACCAGATAATGGTGATTTTAATTTGGTTCATATAAATCTAGACACATCTGTTAGTGTTAAAGTAATTTTACAATCCGTCACTAACGTGCTCTAATGTTTTTTAACAGCTTTATTGAGATATAATTCACGTACTATACAATTTGTTTGTTTGAAATGTATAATTCATTGTTTTTTAGTAAGTTCACAAGGCTGTGCAACCATCACATTCTAATTTTTAAACATTTTTGGTCCAACCCCCCCCCCCCCAAAAAAAAAACCCAAAAAACAAAACAACCCTATACCCATTGGCAGTTGCTTCCCATTTCCCCCTTCATGGAGCCTCTGACAACCACCAGTCTGCTTTCTGTCTCCGTGGATTTGCTATCCTGGACGTTTCCTATAAATGAATCATACCACGTATGACTTTTTGTGTCTAGCTTCTTTCATAGAGCATAATGTTTTTGAGATTTGTTCATCTTGTATTTATCAGTACTTCATTTTTTTAATTGCTGAATAATATTCTATTGTGTGGTTATCACATCTTGTTTCTGTATTAATCCATCAATGGACATTTAGGTTGTTTCCATTTTTTGGCTATCATAAATAATGCTGCTGTGAACATCTGTGCACAAATTTTGTGGCTACATAATGTTTTCAGTTCTCTTGGGTGTGTAGACCTAGGAGTGGAATTGCTGGGTCATCTGGTAACTCTGTGTTTAACTTTATGGGGAACGACCAAACTGGATTCCAAAATGGCTGCACCATTTGCTTTCCCACCGGCAGCGTATGAGGACCTTCATTTCTCCACATCTTTACCAACATGCATTTTCCATATTTTTGAGTCTGGATAACCCAGCGAGCGTCAGCTAGTATCTCACTGTGGTGTTTATTTGCATTTCCCTAATGATGAATGACGTTGAGCATGTTTTCCTGTGCTTCTCGGCCATTTATTTATCTTCTTTGGAGAGATGTCTTTTCAGATCTTTTGCCCGTTTTTTAATTGGGTTGTCTTTTTCCTCTTGCTTCATAAGAGTTCTTCCTATATTCTTGTTCTTTCTATATTCTGTTCTTCCTATAGTTCTTCCTATATTCTCTAAACTCCTTGTCAGAGGGATGATTTGCGAACACTTTTCCTGTTCTGTGGGGCGTCTTTTCACCTTCTTGGTGGTATAATTTGCAGCACTTTAATGATTTTTTTGAAAAAATTTTCCTCCAGAATTCAGCCGACGTCTTAAGGAGCGCATGCACCACAACATTCCTCACCGGTTCAATGTAGGACTGAACATGCGAGCCACGCAGTGCGCTGTGTGTCTGGATACCGTGCACTTCGGGCGCCAGGCATCCAAGTGTCTTGGTAAGAGCAGCTGCTGTGCGTGGGGGGAGGGTGCCTGTGCATCTCCACCTAAGATTCTGTCCGATGGGGGCTGGGATTTTTTTTCCTTTTTAAATTCCTCATCATGTAGTGCATTCATTTTCAAGCTTTTAGTCTTAGTGGGAGGACACTATTTTTCCCCTGTTCAAGAGGGAGTTTATACGTGTTGTCAGCTCATGTCTCCAATTCCCTGTGCAAAATGCCTTGGGCTTTGTGAACTTCCAGCCCCCTTTCCGTCAGGCTGGTCTCTCCCTGCCTTTAGGCTGTGTGCTGGCTCCAAGGGAAACATGCAGATGTGTCTTACACACCTGTCTGTGGCAGCCTGGGAGAAGCCAGGAAAACTGGGTCGATAGTGCCTGGCTGTCTCGTTTCCTCTTCTCCGTAGGGGCCTGGCTCCTGGGAAAGGTTAGGGATGCCCTGGATGGCGGGGCCAGATGGACGGGCCAGGCGGGGGGTTGGCTGGCAGAGGCAGGGAATGGTCCAGCATCAGCCGAGTGTGTGTTGAGGTTGTTCACTTCTTTTCCCTAGAATGTCAGGTCATGTGTCATCCCAAGTGCTCCACGTGCTTGCCGGCCACCTGTGGCCTGCCAGCCGAATATGCCACGCACTTCACTGAGGCCTTCTGCCGTGACAAAATGAACTCCCCGGGTCTCCAGACCAAGGAGCCCAGCAGCGGCTTGCACCTGGAAGGGTGGATGAAGGTGCCCAGGTATTGCTGCAAGGCCGTTCGGGCTGGGGTGGGGTCTGGTGAAGGGCGGCAGGATGTGCCGGCCCAGAACGGGCCGCTTTGGGGTAAGGATACTTCTGAGCTAAAGGCATTTGGAAAACAGCAGATGCAAGAGCGACACTCTGACCTCCCCTTTCTCTCCTGGAAAGTAGGAGATAAAACTCCCATGTAAAAGCTGCTCTTCCTGTACCAGGAGGAAAGAAGCATTCTCCTCCCCGGAGCAGGGGGGGCAAGGCCAGCTGAGAGAAGTCTGTGCACACAGCCCCTGTTACCTTTCCTCAGTTGCTGCTCTTTGTTCAACTTAGTATATAAGCACTTGGGCCCATCTGCTTTTGGGGCTTTATTTTCTTGTGGAGACTCCCATGTACACATAAAATAAAATGTGTATGCTTTTCTCCTGTTCATGTGTCTTGTATCAGTTGAATTCCGAGGCCAGCCTACGTCCCAGAAGGGCAGAAGGAAGCTTTTTTTTCCCCTGCCCCTGCACTTCATTCCCGATGTTTTCGAGGGAAGCATCTTCACCGGGATTCCCTCGCCTCCCCACCCCTTCCCCCTGCCTGACTCTTCTGAGTTCAAACAGTTCTTTCCCATCTCTGTTTTCCCAGGAATAACAAACGAGGACAGCAAGGCTGGGACAGGAAGTACATCGTCCTGGAGGGCTCGAAAGTCCTCATTTACGACAGTGAAGCCAGAGAAGGTAAATTAATAGCTCAGGGAATCTCATTGCACGCGGTTGGCCCAGGTGTCCTAGTCTTGGCGTGAAGGCTCTGTTTTCCGGACTGCGTTGCAAGCCTTCTACAAGTTTCCATTTTTGAAAATTAAAACCCAAATGACTGCGCTGAAGGTTATTGGTACGATACTCACGTCTATAGGTCTCCCCACTGAAGACCCTGCAGGGTGCTGCCCTGAAGATTCCACCTGCTAATACACCTTCCAAGAACTTCCGCCTCAGCCAACTAACCCATAAATCCGCATCATCATCCGAAATTTGACTGTGCCACTCATCTGACGCACTTTACTTTTGTTTTTATCTTCCCTCTCCGCCTTCTCCGCACATCTCTTCCCTCCTCTGTTCTCGTGCGCCTCTCTGTCCACCGCATACTCCGTCTCTCTCTCTTTTCCTCTTGTCTCCTCTTGTTCTTGTTCCTGTTCTTTTGTTTTTCTTTCTGCCCTTCCTCTTTGCACCAAGCTGGACAGAGGCCGGCGGAAGAATTTGAGCTGTGCCTTCCCGACGGGGACGTGTCTATTCATGGCGCCGTTGGTGCTTCTGAACTCGCAAACACAGCCAAAGCAGGTGGGGAGCAGCGGGGCCCCCGGAGGTGGGCTGGGCTGGGCTTGGCTGAGCTGGATCCGTCAGCAAGGGCAGGAGGGGCACGTGGCGGATCAGCCTGCGAAGGAGGCTCCCCGGCCCCGCCTTCTGCTAAGTAACTGGGACTCAGGTGTGGCTTGGCCATTGTTCCCAGCGGGGATGGGCGAACCCCACCCTGTGCTCTGTCGAATTTCCTAGATGTCCCCTACGTGCTGAAGATGGAATCTCACCCGCACACCACCTGCTGGCCCGGGAGAACCCTCTACTTGCTGGCTCCCAGCTTTCCCGACAAGCAGCGCTGGGTCACCGCCCTAGAGTCAGTTGTCGCAGGTGGGAGAGTGTCTAGGGAAAAGGCAGAAGCCGATGCTGTGAGTATGCACACGGGCGCCGGAGCTTGTCTCTGTAAAGCGGGCAGACTTGGTGGGAGTCCCGTCGGCTGCCGTGTTTCCCCTTGGCCTCCCTCTCTGAGGGGTGATGGCTTCAGACTGTCACGACCGGGATTCTGTGCCGACAGAGATCCAGGCTTGGAGGCGGCTTGGCCGGCATTGTGGGTCCCCCTCCAACCCCCAGAGCCTTCTAGAATGGGGGAGTCGACCCCCTTAGCCAGCTCTCAGGGCGCACTACATCTCGGTTCTGGCTGCACAGGGCAAATGTACTTACAAGAATCCTCTCTCTCGTTTACCCGGAAGTGTTTATGTGGTTTGAAGGCCTGCGTTACGAGCACGCTGGCCGTGAAGCGGCACGAAAGGCTGCCGACAGCCGTGTCTCCTTCAGGAAGGCTTTTCATAACCTGCTCAATTGCTTTTATGTGATTTGCTCTTCCGAAGGCAGGTCTGAAATCCTACTTCTCCTGAAGACGTTAGAGACGTGGGTGGGCCTTGATTGGCATCACTCCTCCTGGAACATTCCAGGATACAAACAGCACTCATCACTCACTGGTGTTTGCTCCACCAAAGACCCAACAGCTCTTTTCAAACACTTAGCTCCTAATAAACACTTTAAGTGTTAGCAATCGGAAAATCCTCAATCACGAGTCTCCTGCTCGTGGGGTGAACCTGTTTCAATGACCCATCTCCTTGTCCCACGTGTGAGCCTTTTACCGAATGCCTCATCCATGTGTGTACAATAGGGCCCTGACTGTACCTCCTACGAGCTTCTGCCCGCGTGGGTTCAGGTAAAGAGGCTCAGAAGTGGGTTGGCTTGCTGCTGACACTGGGCTTTGCCCTTGTGCCACCACCTGGAGGGGCAGGAGCGTCCATGTGGCTTACTAAGCCTTGGCAGGGACATCCTTCAGCTTCGGTTTGTTTCGTATCACAGACTCTCTCTCTGCGTCTCCTGCACTCATTTAGTTCTGCATCCGAACTGAGTTACACTCTGACACTAATTAACAGCCACCCCAGAGATACCGATAACATTCACGTCCTGCCTTTTGAGCTCAGATCAAAATACGGGGCAAGCCACGAGTAGATGTGTGCTTCTGAGCGTCTTCAGGAGGAACTTGCCCTTCTTCCTGGCATTAAACTTTTCTCCGTGCTTGCTTTTGTCTGTCTGGACGGTCCGGTCATGAACAGTTCAGCTCACCGTGGCCTCTTTTTTCTCTCTCTTTTTTTTCTTTCTCATGTGAAAAGAAATTGCTTGGAAACTCCCTGCTGAAACTGGAAGGCGATGACCGGCTCGACATGAACTGCACGCTGCCCTTCAGCGACCAGGTGACCATGTTTTTTTGGGCACCGTCGGCTGTGTCGGGGCTGGTTATGGGGACGTTACCCCCCTCACGCTCTGCCTGGGGACTTGCACCCCGGCAGGTGGTGCTGGTGGGCACCGAGGAAGGGCTGTACGCGCTGAATGTCTTGAAGAACTCCCTCACCCACGTCCCAGGGATCGGAGCGGTCTTCCAGATTTACATCATCAAGGACCTGGAGAAGCTCCTCATGATTGCAGGTGGGAGGCCAAGGACATGGCGCTTTGCCTTCACTTGTAAGGGAGATGATTCGCCATATGCTTGTCGAACGCAGAGACAGGCCCTCCTGGGGGCAGGCTGGAGCGGAAGCGGCTCTTCCCTCTGCGTCCTGTAGGTGCCCGCGCCCCCGGCGCTCTGCTCGCACGCGGCCCCTCTCTGAGCGCCTGCCCGCCCCGCTGCCCGCCTCCCATTTCTCCCTGCTCTCACACACCCTTCATCTGCGTGCACGACTCATTAGCAGTTTGCCACATTTCCCCCACCCTTCTCTCTTTCTCTCTCTCTCTCTCTCTCACACACACACACACACACATACACACACAAACACACTCTCTCTCTCTCTCTCTCTCTCTCTCTCTCTCTCCTCTCTCTCTCACTTATTTTGAACCACCTGAGAGTCAATGGCAGCTGTGACTGGATCCTTCAGCCAGTCACCTAAGAACAAGGAGCATTCTTTCACATACCCATGGCAGGAAGGTTCTTTTTCCCTCTCTTTATCGGTGGTACTATATATATGTGTGTGGTGTGTGTGTGTGTTTGTGTATTTTTTTTTTTTTTAAGGGGAAAACAATAATGCATTTGTTCCATGTTCAAAACATCCACAGTCAGGTCTCATTCAGGCCTGGCCGGCTGGATTCAGGGGCCAGATCCTGACGTAATATGGTCAGGAACTGGCTTTCTTTGGTCTCTCAGCTCTTTTCCGCTGCTGGCTTGTTTTGTTGGTTTCTTTTTTTTTTTTTTTTTTTTTTTTTTGCGGTGCGGTACGGTACATTCCAAGTCCCTGTCTCAAGGCCTTATTTTTTTGTTTTGTTTTTTGCGGTACGCGGGCCTCTCACTGTTGTGGCCTCTCCCGTTGCGGAGCACAGGCTCCGGACGCGCAGGCTCAGCGGCCATGGCTCACGGGCCCAGCCGCTCCGTGGCACGTGGGATCCTCCCAGACCGGGGCACAAAGCCGTGTCCCCTGCACCGGCAGGCGGACTCTCAACCACTGCGCCACCAGGGAAGCCCCTGGTTTCTTTTTTTCTTGCTTTCCTTCCTTTCCTTTCTTTCCTCCCTTCCTTCTTGACATTATTCTTGGGAGCAGTTTTAGGTTCACAGCAAAACTGAGCAGAAGGTAGGGAGAATTCCCCTATATCTCTGCCCCGCATGCACACGCGCAGGCCGCCCCCTCCATCAGCGTCCCCCACCAGAGTGCACCTACATGGACTCGTCATTATCACCCCAGGTCCACAGTTTACATTCAGGCTCACTCTTATACATTCTGCGGGTTTGGACAAATGGGTAACAATGTATCCGCCATTATAGCATCCTATAGAATAGTTTCACTTTTTAATTCGGGGAATTTAATCGTTGCTTCTCCCATTTTCTCATGTACTGCCCATAGCTGGCTTTTACCTGTGGCTCCAGTAATGTCCTTTATTTTTTTCCCGGCTTGTGATCCAGTCCAGGACCACGCACTGCACTCACACAGGTCTCCCTCGTCTCCTTGAACATGGAACCATCCTCAGCCTTTCTGTGGTCCCTCGTGACACCGTGACACATACTGGATTAGTCCGCGTTTACTGTTTTGTTGTCCCCTACCCATTTCTTGACTTTGGTGGGGAGCACGTTTGAATATTCACTTCACGTTCTCCAGTTTTGTGTCTGCAGAATTTTTTGTTTTCCTCCCAAAATCTTGACCAAGAGGCCAGATATTTTCCTTTTAGATCTAAAACTTGGACCTATACTGTGTTTATGGGAATTTGTGGAAAGCAGTGCCCCCGCATGGCCTCGTGTGGCTTTTACTCGGGGGAGGACGAGAACCGCCATTGTGGCTCTGCTGTCCCGTCCCCTCAGGAGAAGAGCGGGCCCTGTGTCTCGTGGACGTGAAGAAAGTGAAACAGTCCCTCGCACAGTCTCACCTTCCCGCCCAGCCGGACATCTCACCCAACATCTTCGAAGCCGTCAAGGGCTGCCACTTGTTTGCTGCTGGCAAGGTAAGCACCCCTGCGGGCCTCAGCCGGCAAGGGCTCTTGAAATTGTGGGCTGATTGATTTGACCTTGAAAATTGTGTGTCCTCAAACTGGGTTAAGTTTCTGTTGCTTTTCGACACAACTGGTGGTTGCACTGTTGGCATCTAGTGGGCAGGGCCTGGGGTTTCTCCTAAACATCCTACAGTGCCCAGAATGGCCCCTCACCACAGAGGGACCTGGTCCAAAGTGTCCATAGTGCCGAGCTTGAGAGACCCTGCTCTCAACTGATGTTCCTTTCCTAGTTGTGCCGCGGAGCCAGTGTACACACTGGTGACGCGCTTTTTCCTTCCTTCTCCGTCCCCCCTCCCCCCTCAACTGCTTTTCAGATTGAGAGCGGGCTCTGCATCTGTGCGGCCATGCCCAACAAAGTTGTCATTCTCCGCTACAACGAAAACCTCAGCAAGTACTGCATTCGGAAAGTAAGTCCCGGGCCTGGCCGGGCCTGCTCTCCCAGCGAGCAGGTGGGGAAGGTGCTGTCTCGGGGCGTAGTGTGTGCCTGGGCCCTTCGGCCTGGGTGACTTAGAGAGAGCGGGAGGGTGTCTTGCTCCCTGGAGAAAGCTCCAGAGCGGCCCATCCTTACACTTTTCCCTCTCGCTCTCCTCCCCTGCATGTGTGAGCTGCCTCTCTGGCCAGCCCAGTGAATTCAGCCTTTTGTGAAGGGAGAAAGGAAGGTGGCTGATGGAGGAGACACCTCTTTTGAACCAGTAGAAGAAAGAAAGATCTCTCTGAGGAGCTAGAAGCCCTGGTGGCACCTACCAGAATCCTTCTCAGATTGTAAAAGTTTCTATTAATGACCTTCAAAAAAACCAGTGCTGGCTGTGTTTTGATACACAGTGCGGGAGCTGGCTCTCCTCGAAGCACAGTGGGTTGTGATGTTGCCTGTGGTGTGGACAGCTATCCGTGAGATCACTGCACTTGCCTCGCTTCTGGAGAAGGCTGTCTCTTGTCCCTAGACTAGGCATGTTCCGCCCATCCTAAGCCTGATGTATTTCAGGTGCTTTCGTGATTAGTCTCAAAAGTAAAAGGAGGGATGAATATATAAGGGTTGTTACCTGTTAGAGAAACTGTTTCATCTGGGGCGGGCTCTTGTTTAGTTTGCATTTTTATTGAGCACCTATTAGTACCAGAGACTGAGCTGGCTGTTTCACACACTTTTCACAACAGTTGTGAGAAACGGGTGATCATCTCTAATTTTCAGGTAAGATGACTGAGGCTGGCCAAGATCCTAGGTTACAAAGTTGAGACCCAAACTGAAGTTTGACTTTCCCTAACGTTTCACTGTGTTATACTAGTTTCCTCATACTTAGTAGGTGATCAATAAATATTTAGTGGTGAGGATAATGCTGATTAGAGTTTGAACTGTTAACTTCAGGAAAATTCCCAGAAATCACTTCTTCTTTATAATTCCTGGCCATCATTTGGAATAAGCATGCCTAGGTTTTTGAAGCCATTAGGATTGACCTGAAAACAAGTGTAAGTAATTAGGAAGCAGATAATTCAGATAGATAACTATATCTCATCTATATATACCTATATATAGGTAATATAGGTTCAGAATAGAAACCTAGAAGCTTGGAAAAGGAAACTAAAACCACTCCCTCTAACCACCACTGTTGGTGTATTCCTCCAGGCTTTTTCTTCTGATCAGAATGTCGCAGTTTTAAAGCTCTCTTTTTGAATGCTACCTTTTCATTGAAATGGTGTTTCTGACCCTTTTTTGGGGTGCAACTTGACCTTCTTAGTCTCAGGTTGCATAGAACCCAGAGGCAGCAGAAGGATGGGGCGTCCTTGTGAGGGACGTGAAGAGACTGAATGTGCTTGGCGTGAAGACAGAAGGAAGAAGTCGCGCGGCAACGCCTGCACGGCTTGGTTAGATGCCCGAGGAGAGCAGGGGCCACCCCAAGTCTACGCTCACATCCTCCTTTCTGCCCCGTCTCAGGAGATCGAGACCTCGGAGCCCTGCAGCTGTGTCCACTTCACCAACTACAGCATCCTCATCGGAACCAATAAATTCTACGAGATTGACATGAAGCAGTACACGCTGGAGGGTAGGCCCGGGCGCGCCCCCGCCCACGCTCCGCTGCCACCTCAGGCTCCTTCTGGGTCCTGAGGCCCCGCCTCTTGCCTGCCTTTACAGAATTCCTGGATAAGAACGACCATTCCTTGGCGCCTGCCGTGTTTGCCTCCTCTTCCCACAGTTTCCCCGTGTCCATCATGCAGGTGAACGGCGCGGGGCAGCGGGAGGAGTTCCTGCTCTGCTTCCATGGTGAGTGCGGCAGCTGCCCGCTGCTGATGGGGGCGCTCACGGCACCACAGCCCCGGGGCAGGGTCCTCGGGGCCGGGCGTGGCCAGTGTGCCTGGGGCGGGGCCGGTCCTGCTGCGGGGAGTACCCGGTCCTGCACTGCCAGGGCCCCCGGGGTGCCCCCGCCCCACCCCCAGGCTCCAGCCAGGTCCGGCGCTGTCGGGTCTCTCCAAAAGCGGCCTGCTCTGTCCTTCTCTGCCCCTCACTCCCTTCTCTCCCTCTCCTCTCTCCCTTTCCTTCTTTTCCCTCCTCAGATCTCTGGGCCTGTTTCTCCCCCTTCCTCACTCCCTGACTCTTCCTCCTTCCGTCTCCCCCTTCTTTTCCCATCTCCCCCCTTTCACTCGAACCCTCTTTCTTTAATAAATCCCCGAGAGACGTGGCTCAGCAGAGCTCCTGAGGTTTTTCACAATCCAAGCCCGCTGGGCTGGATTCCTTACTCTTCCATCAAAGTGTGTGTCATTGATACCCCTGCCTCCGGCCGTGCTCATGCCCCGGGCTCTACCTCCTTGCAGAGTTTGGGGTGTTCGTGGATTCTTACGGAAGACGCAGCCGCACAGATGATCTCAAGTGGAGTCGCTTACCTTTGGCCTTCGGTAGGTGAGGCGAGGTGTGGGGCTCTTTTCTGCCAGTAGTTGGTGTCCCGGGAAAAAACCTCAGGTGGAATTCCTTTAGGCTTAAGCACTGTGCTTGGGGCCCCCTTAGGCGCCAGGCGCCACGTGGAGCATCACCCGCGTTAAGCATCTAGGGCAGAGACCCCGAGGCCTGACGCCGAACCACGTAAGGCAAACCCACCGGCCTCTCATGCCAGAAAGGGAGACCATTCCCTGTGAGTTCATTTAAATCATGTCAAAGACTGCACAGCATCCCATAGCACCGCTGAACACCTGTCAATTTAGCCAATTCTAATTAGGCCCATTCTTTTTGTAAGTCTGAACAATGCTGTGATGAAAAACTTACCCTAAAATTTGCACACTTGTTAAATATCCCCAGCTCAGAAATTCTAAAAGTGGAGCTACTGGGTCAAAGGGTGAACACACACACACACACACACACACACACACACACACAACATACATATGTGACTGTGTGAATGCTCTGAAATACCCTTCAAGGCTATTTCGTTTATCTGTTGCTTCATGACAAGTTCCAAAACCTAGTGACTTAAAACAACTACTTATCATTGCCTGAGCCTCTGTGGCCTGACTGGACAGTTTTGCTTCTTGTGGTGTCAGCAGGGGCACCGGGACACCTAGAAAGTCGGAAATGGCTTCACAAAGTGGCTGGCAATTGGAGCTGGCCGTCAGGTGGGAGCTTAGCAGGGGCCGGTGGCTGGAGGCCTCATTTCTCTCCACGTGGGCTTCTCCTAAGAGTGCAAAAGTGGGGGCCGGCAGGCCTTCTCACTTCCACCACATTCTGCTGGTTCAGCCTGATGCCAGGCAAGGAGAGGCCACAAGGGCCTGAGTACTAGGAGGCACGACTGATGCCGAAGTAACAGTTCACCGCAAGGAGTAATAGTGATAATCTTCTTTTTCCCTTTAAGACCAAAAACAGCTCTCATTATATCCTAGAGTTTGAGTGACACTGTGATATAGAAATATAGTACTAAGACCAGAAATATTTAATCTATGAACCTAGTCTTTTTTAATTAAATTTTTTAGAAAAATGTATTCAATTAAACAGTTTAAAAAGGTCTACAATGAAGTCTCACCCGTATCACTTGTCTCCCAAATCCTCCCTCCCCACTCCCCGAATGGAAAACATTTTTCTGAGTTTCTTATCCTTCCAGTGCTTTATGCAAATAACGGGCACATTAAAATATATTCTCATCCCCCTCCCTTTTTAAAAAGTCAGTGTGGTAGCACACTTTACACAGTATTCTGAACCCTGCTTTACAAACTAAGTAAAACTACACCTTGGGTTTTTTCCCCATCAGTGCATAGAGAGCTGCCTTACGCATTTTTACGCCTGTGCGGAATTCCAGGGATGCGCCATGATTTACGTAACTGATCCCGACCATGTAGCCTTAAGTCGGTTCCCATCTTCCACGCTAACAGCGTGGCAGGGGGCACACTTGAACATGTCTCATTATGCAGGCATGTGGGTGCACGTGTAGGGTAAATTGCTTCAGGGATGGCATGGCAGCCAGATTTTGATTTTCTGTCTCTTAACCCTCCCTTGCCCCACGCTCTTGCTCGGTGGTGGCCACGCAGCCTACAGAGAACCTTATCTGTTTGTGACCCACTTCAACTCACTCGAAGTAATTGAGATCCAGGCCCGCTCCTCTCTAGGGTAAGCACTGCCCCCCAGGCTTTGAAAAGCTCACGGTTGGGTGTGGGTGTCGGGCGGGGCCGTGCTCCCTCTCATCCCGCCTAGCAGTGGAGGTGGCGGGCCATGCAGACTCTCCTGGAACTCCACAGGACCCCTGCCCGAGCGTACTTGGAAATCCCGAACCCACGCTACCTGGGCCCTGCAATTTCCTCGGGAGCGATTTACCTGGCGTCCTCGTATCAGGATAAATTAAGGGTCATCTGCTGCAAAGGAAACCTCGTGAAGGAGACCGGCACTGACCAGCACCGAGGCCCGTCCACCTCCCGCAGGTAACGCCCCTCTCTTCCTCATCACAGGGGGCAAAGTGCTTTCCTGCAAAGCAGAAGGATATCTTGCCAAACTGGCTGAAAGTTTCCCAATCTTCAAAGCTCAAGCCACTCATTTCTTTGGGATCTGCGGCACTGAAATGAGTCCTTTATAAGCATCAGGAAAATTTTTACTGCCCCCCCTTGGTAAAAGAAGAAATGAGGCCTTGAGTATGGGCTATATACTTTATTTATTTACTCTTGCTTGGAATGTCTTCTAAGTTTTTTCAAATAATACATTTGAACATTTCAAATAATACAACGTGGCAAATCAGCTCCCCCTTCCCCTCCCTGGGCGTGTTGTTGTCGCTATTGGTTTAGTGTCTCTTGTACTAAATCTGTAGTCTGTGTCCTTTGTTATGTGCAGCCATTGAAGTTTCTGCTTGGTTAGGGTAGTGGTCAGCTGAATGACTAGAAAGAGATTTCCTTAAATGCACCGAACCCGCCCTTTGCTGAGCGACTGTGTGTATTTATGCTGGGGCACACCTGCAGCACTCAGAGTCAGCTGTGGCTGACGGACGAGGCCTTGGAAGGTTTTTCCTGGGTATGTGACAGGCTTACCTGTGTGTGTCTGGCCTTACAGATCCCCAGGAATATGCAGGACTTCCTTTTGAGTGTTGTAGCTGGCCTCTTGTTTTTCCCAACTGGTCTTACTGCCTCAGGCATTTGCCATGTGAAGCAGTAGCCATTGATTTTTTTTTTTTTTTGGTAAACGTCTAGAGATAGGGCATTTCTAGAGAGGAAGACCTGAATCAGCTCAATTAAAAACAAGCCCTGAGGATGGTCTTTTTTCCAGGGAGGAGCCAGATAGGTCAGATAGTGACAGTTTTCCAAGGCTGGGGCTCTTGGGAAGCTCCAGTCCTAATGTACTCCCTCCAGTGGTTACCAGGGTGCTGGTTTTCACAGCTGGTTACAAGGCTGTTGCTTTCAAAACTACTGCAGATCTGGGGAGACAGGGGTGGTGAATATTGCACATTTTCTTGCATAAACACTCTCTGAATTGTTGCAAGACTTTGGTTAATTTCCAGAGTTCCAAAAAGTTGATTTTGACAATTTTGCCAGTGTTCTTGTTGTTTCTATGGAGAAGCAGGTTTTCGGGAGTCCTTGCTCGGCCATTCTGGAAGTGCTCTTCCCCTTCTTCTCAATACAGGCGATAGCGTACTGTGCACACTCTTCTGTGTCTTAGCGATTTGCTCCACGTCAGTATCCGAAGTATTTCTTCATTCTTTTTTTTTTACGCCTGCATAGCATTCGTTCACCTGCCTGTACCTTATTTAACTGCTCCTTTATCACTGGGTGTTTGGGTTGTTTCCAGTCTGTTGCTGTAGTAAATGACTTTGTACATTCATTTTGCATGCTTAGGAATCTATCTGGAGGATGAATTCCTACAAAAGGAATTGATGGGCGTTGGTAGTTTTGATAGATGTTGGTGAGTTTTCCTCCTTAGGGGCTGTACCCTTTAGTTATCCCACCAGCAGTGTGTGGAAGTGGAACTGGCTTTGTCTTGACACCCAGGGCTCGGAGCCAGATTCGGTTCGATGTGTAGGTTTGAGATGTGTAATTTTAAGATCCTGGTCCACAAAGGAGATAAGCTTATTTAACCCAGGGGAATATTTAATTGACCTAGGGTTTTAATTTTGTGGACTGGTTTACAAACCCCACATGTCTACCCTATTATAGAGAGTTATGTGGACCCCCTACCATGTGCCAGACACAATGTCTGGGGCTACACAGCTGAAGACAAGATGGTTTTTATTCTCAAGGGACTCAGTTTGGTGGAGGAACCACCTTTAATGTTATGAAATGCTGCTTAGATCTTAGAAAAGAGAGTCGTCAATTTAATGCTCTGAGACTATGTCCTGACGACTAGTGTCTGTTTCTTTTCTTGAAATGTAAGTGTTGGTCAGAAATGTTTGGTCAGTGTGATTTTAGTCCCAGGAACTTGCTGGAAAACCAGAAGTGCTGAATAACCAGCTGCTTCTCACTCTTTTTGGCTTGATCGTGCCTCAGGAGAGACTGCTCAAAGGGCTGTAGTCCTCTCCTGACAATGTCTAGATTTTATTTAGTTTCCAAGTCAGTCATGCCAAGAGCCAACCCAAGTACTGTAATTAGATTTTTCTTCTTTTCTCCACTGCCTCACTAGTTAGTTAGATGGCCAGGCACCTTCCTTTTGAGATGATATGGTGTCTCTGTAAGGAGTTAACTTCCTCTGTCGTGGAAAATGGTTCTAGTTCCTGTGAACAAGGGGCAGAAATAATGCTGCTGCTGTTCCTGCTGCGGCCGGGCATGTCTGGAGAACCAGCAGTTTCCTTTAGTTGCCTCTTGGCTTATAAAACCGTCTTTTTGCTGCTGTCTGCTTTGGGCAGGTCCAGAATGGAGAAGGCCAGCTTGGGAGAATGTGATTCACTGCAGGCTGCACCGCCCCCAGGTCTGTTTAGCAGAGCAGGAAATGTAACTCTTTGCAAGTAGAGCATTGGTTATTAAGGGATTTGGAGATGGAAAATGGCCCGCTCCGCCCAGAATGACGAGTGTTTTCCTTTATCCCATCAACCTAGGCTGACTTCCCGAATGGCCTTCCTTGAGCCACTTGTCTTCCTCTGGGCAGTGAGCTTGCTTTACGATGGGCCCCTGACACGCTTTATAATTTCTCTTCCATTACAAATCAGATACTCTTACTGGAAATTTCTTCTTTTGTCTTCTATATCACAAAGCCACAGGACAAGAGATGACGATAGCTCAGATTTCGACGTCTTGAAATCAAGGTTTATCTCAGATTTTACTGCTGCACACACAAGAAGGTTCTGGCTTTCTGAGCGTGGGTTGTTGGAATTTCCACATTTTCAGCTGCACAGGGAAGCAAGAGAATGAAATTATTTATAATGGACTGACCATTTAAGACAGTTACTCTGCTCTGTCCACCAATCTATTTTACCGAAGAGAAGGAACTGGCACACTTCTCCTGTAAAGGTCCAGAGAGTAAATGTTTTCGCATTTGCTGGCCACATGGCCCCTGTCTCATTTGCTCAACTTTGTTGTTGGACCACAGAAACCGGATGGGCGTGGCCATGCTCCAGTAAAACTTAAATAAAAGCAGGCATCTGTCTGGATTTGGCCCTCAAACTTGCTCTAGAGCCTCCCCTCCCCCACTGGGTCAGTGTCTTCGCTGCTCCGTTGCTTTCCATTTTGGGCACTGACAAAAGATTCCTTACAGTTAGGCCAATAATTAAAAAAAGTTTGGTTCCTTCCAAAGGGGAAGGATTTAAATATCAAGGATTAAGAGAGGCCTCTGGGAAAACCAGTGGCACTGTCTAATATTTAACTAACGACTTCACGATTTTGCTGCAAAAATTACAACACTGCTGGTGAAGGATGTCACCCAGCATGTTAGCATAGAATTTTGTTGAGAAAATTAGAGCACAATAAATCAGTGTGGGATTCATCCTTGGTTCATTCTTAGCATGTAACTGCAGTTGTAATTTAGATTTTAAAATATCTAGGTTAAAATATATTTCCCTGATTTCTACTTTTACTTTTCCAAGATAAAGCCCCAATCAATCAGATGTCTTCAAGCAACCTTCTCTGTGAAATAGTCTGCCTTTTCCCCGCACTAATTATGCTCAGATAACAAGGGCCTGAGTACCTTGGCTGTTCGTCAGGGTTGGGAAGGAACTGACGCCGAAGGCTGTGTCAGTCCTGTCTGTCTGTGTTTCTGGATCTTGCTTCTTCAGAGAGGTGGTTAGGGCCGTGTCTGGTCAGATCTTCATCTGACATACCCAGGGCTGGGTGGAGGGTTAGATTGGTCATACAAATTGTTCAGACATTTTCTGAGCCAGCTCTACTGTTTTCGTCTGCCCTCCTCAGTCTCCTAATTATATCAGGCCCGATCCCTACACCTCTGGCGTCAGATGCCCCAAACACTCTTGGAAAGCCACTTGGAAGGAGAGGTGACCCAACAAAGGCCCAGGAGTGGGGCTGCTTTGGCAGCTTGACAGCGATGAGTACAGGCTTAACCCCTCAAGGAAGACTTCCTCCTGTGCCCTCTAGGCCCTGGAAAATACTAGGGTCAGCGGGGTAGAATATGGGGAGTACGACGTCGCACTGACCTGCACTGGAATCGCAGCCTCTCTGTGTCTCCAGCTTCTTGTCTGTACGACGAGGGTCACGGCCGTTCCTAGCTTGCAGAGCTGCTGTTAGGGTGATCTGGCGAGTTAAGGTACCTGAAGAGCTTAGCACAGGGCCCGACACGCTATGGGCGCTCAGCAGAAAGCCTGTGTCGAGACCGGGAAGCCTGATTCCCCTCTGCTGTCACTGCTGCCTTCTTTCCCTGGCCTCACTGTCGACATAAGCGTCTCGAAGAATTCCCGGTGGGGGTCTTTTTCTAATAACGCGCAGTGAGATGGGGTCACAGGGTGGCCCAGAGGAGGAGGAAGCTGCCCCGTTGGGTTGTGATGGCTCAGCTCCCCACCTTCCTCTCCCGTTATCGCAGCCCCAACAAGCGAGGCCCGCCGACGTACAACGAGCACATCACCAAGCGCGTGGCCTCCAGCCCGGCACCCCCCGAAGGCCCCAGCCACCCGCGAGAGCCCGGCACGCCCCACCGCTACCGCGAGGGGCGGACGGAGCTGCGCAGGGACAAGTCTCCGGGCCGTCCCCTGGAGCGGGAGAAGTCCCCCGGCCGGATGCTCAGCACACGCAGGGAGCGCTCCCCTGGGAGGCTGTTTGAGGACGGCAGCAGGGGCCGGCTGCCTGTGGGAGCCGTGAGGACCCCGCTGTCCCAGGTCAACAAGGTGAGTAAGGCGCCCTCCTCATCCCCGAGGGGCCACTGTTGTAGGGAAGGGGCGCCGCTACCGTACTTCGGAGTCTGCGGGACTTAACAAGCTTAGGAAGAGAACGTCTTAAGAAGGGGCTTCCTGCTGCGCACATGGATAATGTGTGCACCTCAGACCGTAAAAGCTGCAAGGGCTATGGCATTCCCTTTCCGGAGGCAGCCAGCGTGCAGTTTCTAGAGATCCTCTCTGCATACAAACAAATACGGATGTGTAGTCACCCTTCTTAAACACAGGTGATAACATGCTATTCAAAAGGTTTGATGCCTTACTTTTTCAAACACATATACATCAACAGTTTCTCTGGAAGGCTACACCGAACTGGTAACAGTGGTTGCCTTCTAGAAGAACTCCGAACCTTTCAAAATTTTTAAATCACGTGCATGTATTTATTACCTGTGTAATTTTTAGGTTAGCAACTGAGAGAAGATGGAGGGACGTGCCGAAGACTAGGGGCCCCCCAAGTGCACGGGGAGGCTCCAGAGCATGGTGTCTCCTCAGCAGGCCAGCCGGTTCCAGGGGCCAGTTTTCTGGATTGCACTCTCCTGCTGCCATCCGCGGTTCACTGTTGGCACCCCTGCCGCTACAGGGAGGGGGAAAGCCGTTTAAATGCTTTTCCTTATCTCCTCTGATTTATGGATAAAATGGGGTGTGTAACAGTAGAAGTACTTACGTAGTGTTGGGGACTCTGCGGTGAGTTCCGCAAGCTCGGCTCACAGCAGGAAGGCGAGGCCTCGTGCTCCTGCACACCCCAGTCTGGGCTTCCTGTTTGCAAAGTGAGCACAGCGATTTCTGACCTCTGATGGCAAAACCCCCTCCTCCTCCTAGGTCTGGGACCAGTCTTCAGTATAAATCTCAGCCAGAAAACCCAACTCCTCTTGAACTGCAGGAAAACACCAACCGCACTATGGAACGCTGCTGAAGGGGACCCCAGTGCCCACGGCGCAGCTGGACCCAGACCCGCCTCAGCACGGACACCCTGTAGCCAGGAGGGGCGTGGGGCTCCTGGGAGCTGCCGGCACCCTCCTGCAGTCTACCCTCTTTGCACTTTGTTACTCTTTCAAAGCATTCATAAACTTTTGTACCTAGCTCTAGCCTGTACCAGTTCATCACAGGAAACCAACCGGGGGCTAACTACGACGTGGTTAGAATCCTAATTAATAGCTACTTTAAGATCCTAGGGTTGGTTGGGTTTTTGTTTTCCTGTTTTATTTTTATTTATTTATTTTTTAAAGACAACAGACTTCTTAATAGATTTGAATAGCACCGTATTTCCTGTTGTAGTCGTAGTCATTTGTAGCAGGTCACACAATCAGGTCTTTACTACCGACATGTATCGTAGAAGAGCCCCTGCCACTGGCTAACCTCCCACGCTCACCTAGGTCCACTCTCCTTCCAGTCCATCCTCACAGATGGCCCTGTCTTACCCAGGGTGACATCTTAGCCAAATGTTTACCGTTCTCATTGCCTTTGATGGCCTTGACGACTTCCCCTCCCACCAGCTGCGAATGTACGGAGGCCATCGGGCCCGGCTCAGAGGCAGTGACTTGGGGCCGAGGGGCCACGAGGAGCTTTTCCCTCCCTGCCCCTCAGCGTCACCCACCAGCCTGCTGTCTCCGCTTTCCATGTAGCTCTGGCCAGGAAAGCATGCAACAGACTTGCTCTGAGCCTGGCACCGATGGGGGTCCAGGAGGGGGCCGGGGGCACTCACCTCCTGTCCTGATGGCGCACTCTCCCTGGCTCCCCGGGCTGGGAAGAGCGCCCCAGGACTTCTGCATGGCGGTTCACTGCATGCGCTGCCCCCCGACCTGGCTGCCCCCTTGGGTTGCTCTGCCAATGCACTAGTTCCATCCCACAGCTCCCGCCGAACCGACACCCTCTGGGACTCGCCAACTCACCGGCCACAAGCTGCAGTCTGTAGCACTGAAAAAACAAAAACCAAACGCTCAAGCCTTACGACCAGAGAAGGATTTCAGCAAACCACACCTCACACTTCCACACCTCCCTGCCGATGCCCGCGCGGACAACTCTGCTCACACACAATCCACCAGGTTCTACCCCATGAAAACTGTGACTTCCCAAACGAGCCTCTCCCTAGGGCTAGACTAAGACCAGGAAGTTCGAGAAGGAAGCCGCAGCTCAACTCTCCCATCCCAGCCGGGCGGGGAAGCCCTCCTTAGGTGCCGTGCGGCTCACCCAGTTTCTCTCTCCCCTCCGGCGGTGCGAGGTTCCTGGCAACCGGTAAAGAACCAACTAGAGGCTTCGCAGTTGGCAAGCTAACTAGCGGCCTTATTTCTGCCTTTAATCTCCCACCAGGCCTCTCTTGCTTCTCCACACCTCAAACCACCAGGGCACATCCTAGGTAAGCTGACAGGTAGACCTGTTCCCACCGCAGCTGGCAAACGTGACCGCGTTTTAACCCCCGTGTCCACGGTTCAGCTCACTTTCCAGATTGCAACCTGGCCTGAGTCCCGGCTCCTTCCTGCTCGTCTCTTAACCGAAGTGCTTTCTTGTTTGAAACGCCCACGGCCCTTCCTCCACGTTGTCGCATCCTTGGCCAGTGTCATGCTGTAATGTTCTATGTGTTGCTTCGTCTTCGGGGTCACACTGCATCCCCTCCCTCCTCCAGGGCAGATCTGACTGAATGTTTGCTGAAGTTTCTGTCTCTTGGTCCACAAGTATTTGGAGAGGTCACTGGAAATTGGTGTTTTAGTCTTGGCATCTCATTTAGGATCTCCATGAGAAATGGGCTTCTTAGCCCTCAAAGTGTGTATCGTGTGTCTCATTTGTGAAATGCTTCCTGCTATAGAACTAGCTCAAAGACTGTACATATTTACAAGAAACTTTATATTCGTAAAAAAAAAAAAAAAAAGGAAATTGAATTGGTTTCTACTTTTTTATTGTAAAAGGTGCATTTTTCAACTCTTACTTTTGGTTTCAACGGTGGTAGTTGTGGACAGCCATCTTCACCGGAGTGCGGGGAGCTCCGTGTGACTACGGAGATGCCAGCAGGAAATACCATAACACGAAACTGCAAAGCTTACTAGCATAAATAAGATTCTAGGTCCAAAAGTACAGGCTTTTTCTTCATTACCTTTTTTATTCAGAATGAGGAAAAGATCACAAGGAACGGTTCTAGATCCACCTTGAGAGGAATGAACTCTGTTGAACAAATAGTCAAATAAAGCAATGATCTAAAATGTTTGCCTTAGTGCAAGACCTCTTCTTTTCTTAAGAGAGCCCATAAAAAGCCGAAGTATCACCACTGTCAGCCTAAGCTTGGGAGCGTGGCATTGGGACCGTCCTTCCCTTCAGGGGAGGCTTCTTCTAGGGGTGAGGGGTGGAGAGCCACAACCGGGCTCAGAGCAAGCTGCTCTCCTGGAATCAAGAGACCAGCGACGTTCTCTTCCAGAAGTGCGATGTTGTCGAACTTTGGTCATTCCTTCCAATGAACCATGAACTGGCTGTTAAGGTCACTTTATAGGACTGCAGAACTGCAAAGCTCCTCACGGCAGTCAGGCCACTCTGAAAGGATTACTGGAGAACGGACTACCCAGCTCTCCTATAATGCAGTTCATAACAAACAAACCAAAAAAACAGGTCACCTTTCAATTCCTCTCATCCATTAGGATAACGCCACTGCTTTTAATGATGTAGATTTCTGGAGGGAGGAATTCGGATCAAGGTAATTTAAAATGTAGATACTTGTCTTTTTAACTAAATGAATTTTTGTAGTCTGCAAGGTAAATTTTTCTAAGATGCTTTAGTTTTGTCAGTCTAAACTTTGTTGAGCTAGACAAACATTGGTTTTGGCAAACGGTAATTTTCTCATGGTTCCTGTTGCTTTCAATTTTTATTTTCCAATGAAGTAATCTGACCACAGTCAAATTCTGACTTGCAGGGTCGCAGCCGACTTGCCCTGTGACAGGAGTCGTACTTGCGATTCTATTCTGTTCCTCCTTTCTCTTTTACCGCTGGGGATAAAAATCTGCCAACTCTAAGAAAGAAAATAATTTCGAAGATGAACAATTCAAATGTTGGAACCTTTCTTTCCTTATAAAATTAGAAAAAGTCCACTGAATACCGCTTCAGTTATTGTCCTGAGGAATCTTGGCAGCCACGTTAACACTTCAAAAGCATAAGTAAATGTGGTTTGGTTCCGAGAGGAATGTGCCAGAAAGTTCTCTGGACCCTAAGCAAGGACCTCAAAGAAGCAACAAATTACTCAGCCACACCATAAACTGAGGCCCGGCCGTCCACGCTGCTATTCCTACCTCTTAAGCACAAAATTAGCCATCACATTTTCTGCTCCTACAACTTAATTTTCATGAGACTGAAGCAGCAGCTTGCAAAGCAAATTTCGTAACTGAAATTAGGATTTGGAGACTTGGGCCAAAAAGGGATGACGTGCTTAACAGGACTGACCAGCTAGTTTGTCTTCAGAATTGGGCCTCTTGAACGTGATTTGCTTTAGAAAATATTCATGCAGGTTTAAGTCTAAAGCAATAATGCTAGGAGGCCCACAGGGGTGGGACCAGCTAAGCTTTTGGTCTCACAATACAACAGACTGGCCTGCTCCAGTGGTTCTAAACTAGGGGTGACTTGGCTCCCTTCCCTTGAGGACACTTGACAGTATCTGGAGACATTTTTGGTTGTCACAACTGATGGTACTACTGGCACCTCATGGGTAGGGGCCAGGGATGCTGCTAAATACCCTACAAGGCACAGGTGGCCCGCATGCCCACCTTCCACAAAGTTACCAGAGGCCCAAATGTCAACAGTGCTGAGGCTGAGGAAGCCCGGCCTGCTCCAGTCAGCTTGGTTTCTTGGCAGTTTAAATGTTGCTCATGATGCCAAAAGCATGGAGACTGGGGCTCTGGGCACAGTGTTTATATGAGAAAATGTTTCATCAGTTGCCTGGTCAAACGTTGAGGCTTTTATCTTCCGAAGCTGGGAGGGCAGGGCAGTGGACATCTGGAACTGCACAGATGGCTTGGCTTTCTCTCGAGTCTGTCAATGATTAACGGAACTCCTGTTTGCCCTGGAGGGGTTGTTAGAGGTAAAGAACTCTGGAAATTACTTTACTGCTATACACAACTCAGCCTGTCCTTTCAGAGAACCACAAAAAGGGAAAATAAAGTCGATCCAGGGTACACACAACTGGAGCTGTCTCTTGTTCTCACTTGCTGTTGAGTCTTGCAGATGAAATGGGTGAATGCACTCCTGGCAGGTAGAGAAGGCTGGCATCCTCACCCAGGCTCAGGCCCTCTGGCTGTCTTTAGGACAAAAAAAGACGAGGCGGTTGTGGGAGCTGAGCTCAGTGGCTGATCCCAGAGGCAGGGCACTGGTTCTCCAAGGGTCTGACTCACAGCAGCGGTCACTCTTAGGAAGGCCCTTGTCGATGTTTTTACAATTAGCTGGAATGACTTGTACATATGTTTGTAGCTTACTGTTTTCTCCTGAAGACAATTATAATTGGCATCCCAGGGTAGAAGGCTCTAGCTTCTTTTCTCCACTAATTTGCTGATCAGGTGAGGTGCTAAAAAGCTGGATGGAGGGTTGAGTGGCCCAGAGACTTGGGTCTTCATCAGTGCACTCAAACTGTGTAAACACTGGTGGAGGGTCACGTATCAGGAGAATTGAGTTCACGCTCAGAAATGAAATCATGCTCATCTAGAAGTAACTGAGTTAAGCAAAATGAAATGTTGCTTCTCCCTAAAATGGTTGACTCTCTGACCTTAGCCATGCATGGCATCACTTTGGTGTTCTGTGTTTTCCCATCTTGGCCCTTGGCACCTTGGAGGATTCCTCACTGAGCTTACAGTGCCGGCACTTTTTCCTTTTCTGGCCCTTGACTTCCTGTCTGTGGCCATATCCCATTCATGGTGTAAAAGCTTTGTGGCTCCCAATGTGAAATGAAAGGGGCCCTAGAAATCATTTAGTGCTAACCCAACCCCTTCCATTTTTCAGGAGAGGAAACTGGGCTAAGAGAGGTCATGTGATTTGCCCAAGGTCACACAGCTAGTCAGGCACTGAACTGGATGACATCCCTAATCTCAGTCCAGTGTCCACACTCCGGGACAGCGGCTGGTGGGGGGGGAACGGCCAACTCTAACATGAAGCCAGGCTTTGACCAGAGGGAAGGAAAAGACGTTGCCTGGGTCCTTTGATCTTTGGTTTCAATATGCTGACATATGGTTGTTTACCTTGCAATACTACTTTACCCACTAGTAATTTAAAGACCTTACCTTTGGCTCCATAAATTCATTTGTATATACATTTCTGGAGGAAAAAAATATCTTCATTCAAAAGCAATTTCGGTTACACTTTAACCAACCATGTAACCCAGTCCTCACCCATAATAGAGAAAGCATTACCTGGGTCATAGGACACCTCAGTGTGGCTTTGCTCCTGTGATTTGGACCAAACAGGGTCTCCTGTTCCATATCCATGAAATAATCTCCATTACTTTTAGCTTCTTGGGTATAGAGACTTTCACCTAGGTCTGTTAGCAGTCTTCTGGACCACGGGGGACTTCCTTTTGTGTTGCTTCTTAAAGAAAATGAAGTCTTTTAGACACACGAACAGCTGTGCAGAATGCTGACACCCACGTCCCAGGGTTCTGTGGTTTTGGCTACATTTCCCCACCCTAGCAGTTACTGCCCTGGGAGTCCCCCGTGGCCCCAGGGCTGCAGAGGACTCTTACTGGGTTTACTGGCTCCAAATTAGTTTTTACACTGGATTTTTGGCTTGGCTTTATCTGAACTTTGTGAGTAGAGCCGATCTGCAGGTGAGATTTTCCAACATGATGTTTCCCCCTGCAGCCTGGGGCTGATGACTCCCTCTGAGCCCTGACTCAGGCCAGCAGCTAGATTCTCTAACTCCTCTTACAGAAAAGGCAGTGCTTTTCTGGGCCAACTCATGAAGCGGGCTTCCTATCCAGGTGAGGGTGTCAAACCCTGGTCCTGGAGGCCTATGACTGGGTCCTACCCCCCCACCCCACCCTCTGAGTCTCCACCATGGGGCCAGGGGCCACGCTCACAGCTCACCAACACAGCAACGGTTTCTTCAATTCTGGTACTTCAATATATCCCTTTTATACTTTAGAGCTTAGCTATGTATTTTCAATTATACTTCAAAAATATTTGATCCACAAAAATAAACTCAAAATGGTTTAAAGACCCATGTAAGACATGACACCGTAAAACTCCTAGAAGAGAACACAGGCGAGACACTGACATAAATCACAGCAGTATTTTCAGTCTCCCAAGGCAAAAGAAATAAAAGCAAAAATAAACAAATGGGACCTCATTAAACTTAAACTTTTTGCCCAGCAAAGGAAACCATCAACAAAATGAAAAGACAACCTACAAAATGGGAGAAAATATTTGCAAATGATGCAACCAACAAGGAGTTAATTTCCAAAATATACAAACAGCTCATACAACCCAATACCAAAAAAACAAACAACCCAATCAAAAACTAGGCAGAGGACTTGAACAGACATTTTTTTCAAAGATGACACAAGCAAAGATGCTCAACATCGCTAATTATCAGAGAAATGCAAATCCAAACCACAATGAGGTAATACCTCACACAGGTCAGACTGGCTATCATCAAAAAGTCTACAAATAACAAATGCTAGAGAGGGTGTGGAACAAAGGGAACCCTCCTACACGGTTGGTGGGAAGGTAAATTGGTGCAGCCACTGTGGAAAACAATATGGAGGCTCCTCAAAAAAACCTAATAGAACTACCACATGATCTAGCAATTTCACTCCTGGGTATATATCCAGAAAAAAATGAAAACACTAATTTGAAAAGATACACGTACCCCATGTTCACATCAGCCCTACTTACAATAGCCAAGACATGAAAGCAACCCAGGTGTCCATCAACAGACGACTGACTTAAGATGTGGTGTGTATACACATATACACACACACACACACACACACACACACACAGAGGAATATTACTCAGCCATAAAAATAAATGTTGTCATTTGCAGCACCGTGGATGGACCTAGAAAATATTACGCTTAGTGAAATTAAGTCAGAGAACATAAATACTATATGCTATCACTCATCTGTGGGATCTAAAAATAATACAAATGTATACACAAAACAGAAACAGACAGATACAGAAAATGAAATTATGGTTACCAAAGGGGAGAGGGAGGGGAGGGACAAATCAGGGGCACAGGATTAACAGGTATAAACTACTATACATAAAACAGATAAGCAACAGGGATCTACTGCATAGTACAGGGAATCATACCCAGTATCTTGTAACAACCTACAATGACACACAAGCTACAAAAAATAGTGACTCACTATGCTGTAGACCTGAACCTAACACAATACTGTAAAATCAACTATACTTCAATAATTTTTAAAAAATAGAAAAAAGTTTTGATTCAGTTTTGGATAGAGGATTTTTATGTATTTCCTTAGTCTACTTAAATAATCCCTCCAATCCCTAAATCTAGGGTTCCCACATCACTTGGGTTTTCACAGTGAGACGGCTAATTACCCAGCTAGGAATGCCTTCTAAGCTTTCTCCACCTCAAGTGGACCAGATGACCTGAGGGGTTCCCCTTTCTCTCAAATTTATTTACGTTTCCTGATGCCTGGGAAGAAAAGGCTTATTACTAAAGGGACACTGTAACCTTCCATCTTTTTGGTAGAAGGGACAGAGGCCCTTTTAGCTGGGAGAACAGCTGACTCCAGAACATCCTGGTGTCTTCCAGGAGGGTGTCATGATCCCAGGCTCCCCTGTGGTGCTTGTCAATGAGCAAGAAGCAGCAGGACCTTGGACCGAGGATGCTGCCAACTTGCGCAAGCCAGGGGCCTTCACTGCTGCTTTTCCTCAGCTTCCCCTGTGGTCGAGCGGTTCCATGGGGCTCAATTTTACAGCCTCTTAAAAGCCTTTAATCTGTGTGCAGAATAGGTGGGTCAGAGAAAGGCCCTCAGCCCGGGAGGGAGCCGAGCTGCCCTGTCCACTCACCCCAGAGTGCCACAAGGATGGTACCATTTTCAATGTGTGCCAAGGCGGGAAAAAGACTGAAAAGCACTGCACTGAATAAAGCTCGGGGAGAGCTCCAGTCTCTTCTCCAAATGACTGCACGAAATCAAACCTTCCTCCAAGTGCACGTCTGTTATCTTTACAAAGCTTTATTGAAACCTGTACATCAAGGTGACAGTAATTCAGTGTTTTGGAAACAGTAACAAAAAAGGGTATCCCAGACCCAGGTTCGCCAAATAAATATGAGACACCAGGGATATGGTTCCTCCGTCTCCCAGCAGGAACAAAGCGCAGGACGACAGCTTCCACCGACCTGGGGACAGGAACCTTGCTAACGGGCACGTCTCCGGCATCTCCAAGCCGTGTGGAGAGGTTCGCTTTGGTCCAAAGGATGATTTCCTCACACAAATTCAGAAGGCTGCCGCAAGTTCTAATTTCCTTCCAGAATAAGCAACGGCAATTGCTACAGCCTTCTTTGCTAAGGAGGGACCAGAGGTCCCAAGCAAGGTGGCACAGGCTAGGGTAGGGTGCCTCTCCAAAATCTGCGTGCTAACACTGTCACCTCATTACAAATCGAACAAAAAGCTGGACAACCTTCCAGCTAGCAGCGGTCAGTCCGCAGGATCCTCCAGCTTAACGGAGATATCTGGCCATGGTTTTCCAAGTCTGTTCTGAGAACAGATTATTGCTGAGCACAGGTCACATGATCTATAGTCTAGTTGGGGTGATTTAAAAATTGCCCTAAGGCTGTACAGTCAGCCACCTCTGGTTAAAAAAAAATACTTAGTGCACATAAGTGTAAGAAACAATTGTAAAACTTCATCTGGAAATTAGACAGGTTCTAATTTCTACAGAAATTATACCTCCCTGTAGCAGGGAATGGAAGACGATCTATTGCTCTGAATTCAGAGGAAAGGCAGGACCAATACCATACTCGCCGTTAGGTCCACAGCCAGGCCTCAGCAGGGACAAGTCAAGACACACACACAAGATGAGAAATTCTGTGCGGCCTCGGTACCTGCTTCCCGGATTTCCACCAGCAAAGTGGCTTGGGTTCCTTTTTGGCTTAAGAAAAGTCTCCGTGACCAGTTCAGAGGATGTAAATTTAGACCTGCACCGCCCTCTGCACTGCGGTGTGGGGTGCAGACCGTCTGCTCCCCCTCCCCGCTCAGCCTTGATGAGCCCCAGGGCTCACAGCCACCGCGTGCTAAGAGGACTGTTACAGTCTGAGGCGCTCCAGGAGCTGCTGTGTCTGGAACAAACCTTCAAGTAGGAGTAGAGCGGGTACGAAATGTCTTCTAAAGAGCATGAAATGGGAAATTTACAGTCCATCCTGTCTAGCGAAAAGCATGCACGCGTGGAGCCCGGTGGTGCACACTGCCCCCTGGGGCCCACGGCTGGCCCCAGCTCTTCATATGGGCTTGTATAACAAGGTGGTGACGTATTTTTTCTTGTACCGGTGGGTCGCGCTGAGCACCATCACTCCGTCCTGAGGAAGAGGCGGAAATCACCAAAGGCAGGACTAAGTCAGGAGGCTCAAAGTTTAGGGAGCGTGAGAATCATCAGGAGGCCTGAGTAAAAGCAGGTTCCTGGGCCTCCCTTCGGAAGAGGAGCCTACGGGTCTGGGTCAGGTCCCGGAAGCCGCCCTTCAGGTAAGTATCGATACTGCAGGTAGTGCCATCGCTAGGGGGCCTCAGAGCACACTTGGAGAAACAACAGTAAGTAACAAACACGTCCTTACCTTAATGGAAAGTGCATAGAGGTGGTTCAGCATGACGTGGTTGGGCTCAGGGAGCAAAGCTGGATCACACTGCGGGGGAGCAAAAGCAGAGGTGTGCACTTCAGATTTGGAAATCAAGATTCTCCCGTGTTTCACGGCACTGGATTTCAGAGGGAAGGAGGCAGGCTCTCAGGCCCCTTTCTTCCTTGTCAGGCAGTGAAAGGGCTTGTGCACGATGACTGGGTGGGCGAGGGGTCATGCCTGGTGCTCCAACTAAGGGGTGCTCTCGGGGTCTGCTGGGCGCACTGGTGTGCATCTCTGGCCAGGCTTCATCTAGATTGTGGGCCGTGGCTCTGTCCTCTCTTTGGAGGAGGGGCAGGAAGAAAGCCGTGCAGTGAAGGGGCTTTTAGCAAAAGCGGGAAGAAATGATCAATACTCAACGCTCCTGAGCATTGTGTTGCAAACTCTTGTCTCTGAGACTCAGACGGGGAGCCTGAAGAATGCACTGGATGACTGGGGGAGGGGAGAGGCGCTCTTACTCCGTAAGAGCTCACATACGAGGCAATGTTGCCACACCTTCCTATTTTTTCAGAGAAGCCAGAAATCCAGGTTTGTTTTTTTTTTCCCCCAGCGTACACTCCCCAATTTTATAAATGCTAATTCAAAACAGAAAAAGCATCCAGTAAAAGCCGGCTCAGCTGTCAGATGTGTGCTTGGGGCGGGGTGGCCCCAAGAACAGCGAGTCCCCGGGGGACACACCGTGACTGCTGCGGGGATGCCTGCACGTATACACCTCCAGCCCCCTGCTCAGCACACGTGCACCCACTTCTGTGTGGCGTCTAGAGCAGCAGCAGTCACCTGATCACCCTGGAGCGTCTGCCTGTTAGGTGGTGGCCTGGACAAGGCTGAAGAACACCTGGACTCCCAAGAATTATGGCTACGCTGCACAGTCCAGAGCCGGGGAACCAGGCAGCTCAGGTCAAACGGGATGGAAAATCAAACGCGGGGAATAATGGGGTGCTCTTCAGGATTCAGCAGGAAGCACACTTCTTTTTATAAGTAATAACAATTTCCCAGAGGCAATGTGTGTTACCCACATACCCCAAATTTTGATCCATGAGCCCTGAGGTTTCTGAAAGCAATTTGGTGATTAAAACTAGATTCTGGAACTTCCCTGGCAGTTCAGTGGTTAAGACTTCACGCTTCCACTGCAGTGGGTGTGGGTTCGATCCCTGGTTGGGGAACTAAGATCCCATATTCCGAGCGCGGCAAAACAAACAAACAAAAAAGATTCTAAAATCTGGGGGCCAGAGGAGGAATTCCACCATGCAGCTTACTGAGAAGAGGCAGTTATGTATTTTGTCATGAAATTTGAGGTGGGAGTGGAACACAAGAGGAAGGGCTCAGAAAGGCTTTGTGGGATGGGGAGGCCCACTCTGGGAACATCTTGTGAGTAGCCCGTTCCCACGTCAGAGGGGGACTCCGGCAGTTAACACCGATGGGTGACATTTAACATTTTCACGAGCTGCCTTGCAAGATGTGCACAGAGGGGAGCAGCTGAACGTGACCGTGGAGGACGGTCTGGGCAGATGTCTGGTTACTCACTGAAATCCCCGTGTCCTTGTTCAGGATGACCTGGAGAAGATGTGGCGGGAGGATGGGTGGTGCTTTAAACCGCTCCTCTGGTTTCCAGACGTAGGGCTCCTGATGGTAGGGTCCTGGTGGGGAACTGGACAGCTCTGTTGGGAGATGGTGACAGAACACTTACTTGGAAAATTAGGAGTCCTGGGAACAGTCTCAATTTGTGGTGACATTTAGTTTTCCATGTCTCCTGTTCCCTCAGTACAGATTTATATTCTCTTGAAGGATATACTGGCCCCAAGGGGGAAGAGCAGAGGCAATGAGAAAACACTTCTGGAATTTGAGTGACAGGCATAAAACTCAAGTAGTGAATTCAGACGCTCTGGTGGCAGACAGCAGTCGTGGCAAAGCAGTGAGTCTGGGATCGAGTCGTGGGAAGCTGCCCACAGTGACCTGAGCCAACAGCCACCGCAGGCCGACGCGTCCTCCTCGCTGCAGGCCGGGCCGGCAAGTGCGGCCCAGAAGCTCAAGGCTTCTAGGGAGGCTTATGTGGCTGGGCCCAAGTGAGGCACACCAGCAGCCAGAATAAAACCGAAGACAAAGCAGCCTGTTCACACAGAGGCGCCGGCGCATTTCAAAACTAAAACAACGAAAAGTTGAAGACCTGACCTCTAAAGGCTCTCTGCCTCCAGTGCTCTCCGGTTCCTCTTAAACTCATGCTGGAGTATCCCCATTATACAGATACATTAAGAAGCTTCTAGAAGTGCAGTGCTCCGTAAGCTTCGAAGCTGCTCACTCAGCGACATTTGGCCAGCTGGTGGGGACTGAGCTGTGATCCAAAGGACACCTGGGATGTGTCTGGCCGCCGAGACTCGTGCTGTCCCCGTAAAGCTGAGATGGCTTGGCTCCGCCATTTCCTTCCACGTCATTCTCTAGGGGACAGACTCCCTTCACACAACCCAGCCCTATCACAGCAGGAAACTGAGAAAGGCATTCAGTGCAGAAAACTGAGCCTTTAGGAGTCAATATGTATTTTGAGAAAGGGAGTGTCTAAGTATGAGAACAGTATGGAGAGCCTGAAGTTGGTTTCCCAGCAGTGAGGGGTCAGCTTCCTTTCCCCAGGTAAACCTCTGCTGCACAACCTTGACTAAAAGCTTTGGACTGTGGCCTAAAATTTCACTTATCAGCCAGTAAGGGGTATCTGGGCATTTCCCCCACCCCCCAATTCCCACCTGTCTGAATAAAACAGAAAGGACTTCTTTAAAAGACCAGTTAGCTATCCAGAGCAGAGAATGCTATTTTTGGATTTCCAATTCCTGCTCAATAACATGACTTGTCAGCCACGTGGTCCACCTGCCAGTGTGAGTTCTGAGCTGAAAAAGAGTTAAGAGATCCTGGGGGCAGGACCTCCAGGCCCAGGCAGGTGACAATGAAGAATCATCCTGTGAACTGAACCCGTTTTCCTAGACGGTCAGGCACAGTCCCGGGGAACCTTCACTGCTTCCCATAGGGGTCCTGGGACGGTTTGAGGCCCTGCAAGAAGGGGCAGTGCAGCTGGTGTGAACACTGTCGATGCCAACGCATCCTTCTCCCTGCGTAGCACATACTGTTTCCAAGCAGTTTCTTCCTGTGGGTTTGGATGCAAAGCAATTTACTGAAAGTTCGATGATCGGATGACTCTTGGAAGATGGGAGAGTTTTACTAGGACCATACTGAGCAGGTTGTGCTGTGTAGCCTGTTCTGTGGTGAGCCTTACCCCCCCACACACCCCCACCAAGAAGGGATTCTGACAAGGTGCTCATGGACCACGCAAATGATGCCAAGGTCACTGAGGGGTCAGTTTATCACCTGTCGGGCTGAAACTCTCCAGGTGCCCCGAGCAGGCTGGCTTCCCCAGTGCTGGCCCCTCACCAACCCGATGCAACTCTCTAGGGCCTCTTAGGCCTGCCTTGGCACAAGACCAAGCTCTGGTTCCGTTTCCAGTGTCTGCTCTCTGTGGCCAAGCAGACCTATGGAATCCTGGAGATGACCCAAAAAATGACTTACGGGTCCCTCAGAGCTAGATTTTAGAAACCTGACCTGACACAGAGTTAGGAATTAGTTTTGTGGCTCTTTGGGGAGCTACGGACACCCACCGATTGGGCGGCTCCCACTCAAGAGCGAGAGGCAAGAGAAACAAGGTATTTCTAATCTATACAGCCCCCACCGGCACACACGTGGTAAAAATAACTGCTCATACCAGACACGTCGGAGCACTTTTGGGAATCCACCATCAAAGCATCAAATACTTCAAAGTCAGTTTTCTTCACTTGAATGATGTTGTTTACTGTGCCAAGCTGGCTGGTCACTATTGGCTGGGAAAAGACAGACAGGCAGAAATCACAACGTGGAAGGTCTCTAGAGGTGTCTTTAGAGGATCCAGCAGCCCTGGCTGGAAGGTCTCATCTCCTGGCTGGCCCACCTGCTCATCTCAGTCAAGGATGCCAGTAGGCTGACAAGGAGCGCTGCTATCTAGCTCGGCCACGCACAGGGACTTCGACCAGCAGGACAAAGGGACCTGACAACTTGTCTGGATTGTGGGGGCGGCCAGAGGACCAAGGGCGGGAGGAAGGGTACCTCAGAAGGGTCGTGTGTCCACTGACCATCCACGAAGAACTTGTACTGATGCTCTCCTTCCGGCAGGTCCAGGATGGCTACAAAGTTATTGTGGCTGCAAGAAAAAGG
The DNA here is from genome assembly GCF_005190385.1 of Monodon monoceros. Taxonomy (NCBI): domain Eukaryota; kingdom Metazoa; phylum Chordata; class Mammalia; order Artiodactyla; family Monodontidae; genus Monodon; species Monodon monoceros. The sequence goes on along the minus strand of NW_021703765.1, from coordinate 77,356,709 downwards.
GAAGCAGACGATGTTAGCGGGGTGGGCTGCCCTCTTAGCTGACTTGCAAAACCAGCCACGGAACAAAACAAAACTTCCACGTAAAATCAAGGGTTCAGCTGCACGAGAAATAAACATTTTTCACCAATTTAGACAATTCAGTATAATGATCTCAATCTAGAAAAGCTACCAGGAAGCGGCATCGTAAGAGGTTTCCTGGAAAACTCGCTTTGCTCAAACACCAGGAGTCCACATTCCTACCATCAAAAGGTCAACGAACAGTCATTCGTCCTCAACTTGTGAGCAAAATAACACCTGGCAGCCTGGACGCCAAGAAGGATGGTGGCACAAGATAAACAGCAAGCTGCCCGCCAAGTTCTACCCTTTGCTAGCTTGCCCAGCTCAGGACAGAGGATCAATTTCACAGGCTGTACAAACAGTTCCCTAAAGCAACTCCTATAACTACTAAAAAAAGGGTTCCACGAAACCTCTCTCATTTGATTGTTTTGTTCTTCCGGCTAGCATGCCTTGTAACTGGGCTGAGTGGCTCCCTCCTACACCAACTGGACCCCTGGAAAAGCAGGCGGCTCCTTATCAAGAACCAGGCCTGGCCCAGCAGGGCACGATTTCTTCCTTTGTTTCATCAAGAGGACTTACTAGTGAAGATGCTTTTCCCCTGACAATCTGAGACAGCCGTCCATGCTAGGGTGTCTGAGCAAGTGTTTGGCTATAGTCGTGCTAATGGCGCCTACATAATGTGTACTTTCAAACAAAAGTGATACAGAGTCCAAGTTAGAAGGAAGCTCGGAGATCATCTGGTCCAACGTTCCCTTCTCACAGAGAGGAACACTGAGGCTCGGCTCAGCCAACAAGGACTCAAATCCCGCTCTGTCCACTGCGCTAGGAATAGAGTTCTCTTTCTGAAAAAAGTCCTGCCTGAACAGATACAAAGCTAGAATATCTGAAGTGAAAGGTGTCTGTGAAACGGAAATGCTCATAACTGTGCAACGTTTTCTTCTAAGTGTGCTCTAAACCTAGCACGACTCCTTGGTGTGTGAGATTTGAACCCTGTGAATGATTAAGCACAACTGTTTTTCCATTCAGCATCAACTTTATAAAAACATCCTCTTCTATTCACCCACAGGAGTCCTTCAGAAACCAGAGTAGCCCTGGGTTAAGACAAGTAGATGAACACACCCAGGCGATTACCTTCTTGTGAGGGGAAGTTTACTCCAATTGTTGAAGGACCCAGATAAGTAAACTTCCTTTCCGCCCCCCGTCCATCGAAACACAGTTGGCCGAGCCTGGGCAGGAGCTTTGTCGTTCACTTCCAGATCGTGCTGCCAGGCCAGGAACTCCTCCTTCTCCGGAGCCTGGAAGCAGAGCGCTTGACTCAGGAACAGGAAGCCATTAGTGAGCTCCCTGCAAGAGACAATTACCCTCATACTGACAATTCATTCTAAAGAGGCAGCTGTCACTACCCAGGTTCATATTCCGGCTCGTTAACTCACTTGCAAAATAGAGATAATAAAAGCGCCTATTTCTTAAGGTTACTGTGAAGGCTGAGTGAGACAAGACAGCCCATGTAAAAAGCTCTGCATAGTGTCGGACCCAGAGTAGGCGCTTCGTAATTATTAGCTACTGTTACTGCTGTTATTCAGGAGATCGTCGTCAAAAAACTAGAAGTTATAAAGCTCACTTACAAGAAGGCAGTGAATGAATTTGAGATTAGCTTAATAAATGTCATTTTCCTCCCTTAATTAAGCAATATTTGAAGTACATGAAAATTTATTAGGGACAATTCCAGAGCTGTCAACTTGAAAACTGGCAAGCCCAGGTGCTGAGGAAGGCAAAAGCTAATCACTGAGTGCTGTCCAGGCACCAGGGAGAAAAACATAAGACAAAGACTGACGTTCATTACGGTAAACAGTAACTTCTTATATGGGCAGCGCTGTATAAAGGAGGTGTTCCGGGACGAGAGACAAAAAACACATCTGACTCTGGGTGTGGTTTTGGATCTCTTACATTTTTCCTAGTCAGAAGCCAAAGAGCAGGAGTTCTAGGCTGTGATAGACTCTTAAAAGGTCTGGAGCAGGTTTCTAGCACCTTCAATTCAAATGCTGACCTGAGCTCATTTAAAAGATACCTGCATTTCTGTGACCTTTAACAAAATTTACAGATTAAAGAATAACAGACTGCAATCACTTTCCACTGAGGGTGTGATAACTAGCCACAGCCAAAATGGTGAGCAAGTATAGTTAAAAGAAGTCACGACTTTTTTTTTTTTGTATCCGAGCATTCAATCCAGTGTGTCTGCTACATCATTTCAGTAACTTCTGTGGAAATGATAATGGAAATTATTTAAATCATTCTCTACAGATCATCTGTATGCTAAACATTTCTTATAAGAGTTCAACAAAAGAACAAAAGAACAAGTATTTCTTAAAGAAAGTAGTTTGATTCTTACGGTATCTTAAATAGCTGCCCTTGGGCCAAAATTATTTCTAGGGGAAGAGATGTCAAATCATTGGATAAACAGGATTCCAAAGTTCACTTTGCACACAGCTTCAGGAATACAACAAATTCAGAAAGCAAGTTGAAATCACAGGCTGGAGGGCCGAGTAAAAGCAGACTCTTTAGGGGTTTCCCTGGTGGTGCAGTGGTTGAGAGTCCGCCTGCCGATGTGGGGGACGCGGGTTCGTGCCCCGGTCCGGGAAGATCCCACATGCCACGGAGCGGCTGGGCCCGTGAGCCATGGCCGCTGAGCCTGCGTGTCTGGAGCCTGTGCTCTGCAAGGGGAGAGGCCACAGCAGGGAGAGGCCCGCGCACCGCCCAAAAAAAAAAAAAAAAAAAGACTCTTTATAGGTTAGCCTCAAAGCCAAGATTCAGGTGAGGATATAATAATGCGATCACCCAAGCCAGCATCTGAGGGAAAATGAGTACAGCTGGGATGAGTTGCCAATTAGCCTAATGGGCAATGATGATCAGTAGGCAACTAGATACTAACAGAATGTGTGTGGGGGAGGGGGAAGAGGTGCTTGTCATCTTTCCTAAACCTACTTGTTGCAGTGCCCTTTAAGTATTTAGTTGTTCATTTCTTTAGGATATACCACATACATATCAGCTGCCAGAATCACTAAGTATTCTTGGACCAGGCTCTGCCCCTAGAAACTGACCACATCAGGTGGTTAGCAGGAAAAGTGGCTGAAGCAGGAATGGAGAACCTGTCTTTAGAGTTTTTAATGAGTTAAAGCAGACCGCAGCAGGACGCCCAAATCTGGCCTGCAAAAATGTTTGCTTTGGCCTGTTTAAAATATTAAGTCATATATAAACAATAGGAGAGAGAAGCCGAGCAGCTGGCTGCCTCCTTCAGACTGATGTTTCACTTACTCACTGACCTCCGGAAGTCAAATTACTTTTCTATGCCTGCTCTAAAGGGTGAACCACAACTTTTCAGCAGAACTAAAGACCTCTGGCAACTGCAGTCAGCTGTTCGACTCTACGTTCACCTTACACATGTTCTGCTTTATCTCCAAAACTGAAAGTTAACTGCAAAACTATTACAAAAAGCGCCAGTCTGCGTAAAGGTGGTGGAAGATTTCTCAGAGCTGTGAAATTAATCATACCTAAGAGAAAAGCAGAGACTGGGACTCAATTACCGCTAGAGCCACGATCTTAATTAATTAAGAATTTGAACCTGTCTCAGAGCTGCCTCTTCCTTAATGATGTTAAACGAAGTGAATTCCTCCTCCCTCAGGGTGACTTTCTCATATCGGTAATTAGACACAGGTTCCGGAGCTGCTAAGAGGATTCTCTCACTTCTGATGATAAGAGGGGATACGAAGGGAAGGCTCTAGGAGATTTCAACATTAGTCAAGGGGAATCAGATTCCCACACCCCCATCACCTTGATTTCCTCGGAGTGGAAGAGGTCAGCGTCCTCGGGGCTGTCCATCAGGATCTTGGGCCTGTCCCCATCCTTGGAGCCCCCCGAGCTGTCCCCTCGGGGCGTCTTGTGGCCGCCCTGCCGGTCCAGCGCAGCGCGCTCGCTGCTCGTGTTGCCCATGGCGGAGGTAGCCGGACAGGGGGCCTCACTCCAAGGGAGGGACAAGTGACTCCCGGTACCTCCACCAGGACCCTAGGAAGGAGTCGGACCACCGGGTACCACACCCCTCAGGCTAGGATACGGGGTCGGGATCCGGCTTGGGCCGGGTAGCAGGGCTGCCGAGGTCTCACAAATGCGCTTTACCTGCTGCTCAGGCCGCCGCAGAACGAACACTCCGAACGCTAGGAAAACTCGACTCTCTCCCAAGACCTCCCCCACGTCTTAACAACTTCCGCTTCCGACACTTGCGCAAAGCGACCCAACCCACAGGGTTGGGAGTGGCTGCGGTGGGAGAAGCGCGCGAGGCGAACTTGACCTCACTTCCGCTTCCGGTCCAGGTCAGCGCGTTGGCAAGCACCCAGATGGTCCCGGCGGGCTCCGGAGGGCGCAGTCGCAGTTGGCCGCTCCGGCCGGTCCAGGACGTGGCTGCTGAGGGCCAGCAGGGGGCGCAGAAGCGCGCAAGCCATCTGGGCCGCCCTCCCCGCGCTGGGATGAGCTATGGTGTTAGTTATCTCGGTTACTTTTGCCCGCTTCCAGTTGATTCTACACTTTACAGCCAAAGGGGTCGTTCTAAAGGGCAAATCTAATTAAGACTCCTTAAAGCCCTTTAATGCGCTAGCTTTCACGCCTTTGAGTGCCTTAGAATCACGTGGAGTGCCTGTTTAAAATGCAGATTCACCTGCCCCTAATCCCCAGAAATTATGATTCCAAAGCTCTGGCGTGGGGTCTGCATTTTAATAAGCACTCCAGGTGATTCTTATGCAGACAGTCTTGCAGGTGTTTGAGAAAATGACAGACCATTAAACTCTCTGGAAACTTCTCACGTCTAGTAGCTTGGGGGTTGTAAAACGCTGGAATTATTCGTGTATTTTCAAAAAATTGAGTGCACAGCCTTTTGACAGGTAATTTTGCAAGCTATTTTAAAATCACTTCGAACACATAATTCTGCATAAAATGCATTTATTAGCGTTTGTCATTTATTGTGGCCAGTGCTTCAGCAAGAAGTGTGTACACATGTGGTGCTAAAATATTCTAATCTCCTTGTTGGTCACTGTTAGGATTTTTTGTTGGTGGTGGTGGTGTGTGTGGTGGTGGTGTGTGTGGTAGTGGTGTGTGTGTTTGCATGCGAGTATGCCAAAATGCTTTGCATTTGCTGGGCCTGGTCATGCATTTTGTCCACTGAACAAACATTTATTTAGTACCTACATAATGCCAGACATTGTGTGACGTAAATGGGAGACACAGATGATTAAGATACGGGGAATTTGGCAGTATCTATAAAATTTTTAAAAATGCACCTTCATTTTGGTGCACAAATTTACTTCTAGAAAACGTCTACAGAAATACACATGTGAAAATTATATGCAATATGTTCATTTGCAGCATTGTTTCTAATGCCATAATACATTAATTGTAAGATGCACATTTTATTTCACATTTTAATCTCTGAAACAGGGTGCATCTTACAATCAATGGAATCTTAGTTTTGATGAAATAAGGAAATGGAAAACTGCAGAATCCTAAAAAGTTTGTCAGTAGGAGAATGGCTAAATGAATTAAATACATTCATTTTATAGAATAATGAGCAACTTTTAAAAAGGAGGAAATAGAATTATGTGGGCAACTATAGAGAAATGTCTATGACGTTCCAAATCCCCAAAGCAAGTGGCAGAACAATAGAGGTTTTAACAGCATGAGCTCTGAAGTCAGCCTGCCTCGGTTCAAATTCTGGCTTTACCACTTAGTAATATCACCCGGTTTCCTCTTCTGTGAAACGGGGAATAAAAAAACACCGACCTCATAGGCTTGTTTTGTGAATTAATTGAGAACACACAGGAAAAGTGCTTAGCATAGCACCTGACACTTAGTAAGTAAGCATCCAATAAACACTAGCACTTTTATGAGCATCATTATGCTTACAAATGGAAAGTTCTGGGAAGATGTACAACACGCTGTTAATAGTGATCCCCTCTTGGGAGAGGACTCAAATTGGAAACAGGAACAGATAGGGGATTTTCACTTTTTAGTTTACTGTTTTAAAATATTTCTACTGCAAGGATGCACTACTTTTGTAATTTAAAAACATTGTTTTAAAAGACAAAAGTAAATAAGACGTGGTTCCAGCCCTAAAGGAATCTATAGAATAGAGGTGGAAACACACTCACAGAAAGGCAGCAATACAGGAGGCAAGGGGTTCTAGAGAAGCCCTGAAAGCACTAAAGCCAGGCCAACGGATAACCCAGAACACATTCCTTGACCTGTTTTTATTGCTCACAATAGGCAATGAAGAAGCCATGGATATAAAGATGTTGATCTTTGGCTCTTCCCCAAACAACTTGAGAGATAAGGAAAAACACATGAGTTATGGACCCCTAATCCAGATACTTCTATGCATGAAGAAAGTTTCAAGACTTCTGCTCTGGCTCGGATAAGATAAGTGATATCCTGAAGTTTTCAACTGCTGAGACAGCCCGGTAACTGGGATTGTACAGGTGCACCCTGCACAGGGGTGCCTACCCGAGGACACAAGTGGGTCCCAAGGTTCCACCTGCCTGGAGGAACAGGTGCCTTTTTCTAATTTGTACAAATACAGCCATATGGACTAGCCATGGTCCTGGCCTCTCTCCAACAGAAACATTTGACCATGAGAACCAGAAGTAGTTGTGTAAAGTCTTTTCTTACTTACAGAGTGTCTGCCACACAACACAATAGGGATGTACAATTAAATTCTAGGACACACTGATATTTCAGAAAGGACCATTTTTGCCTTCATTGAGCTCATTTTCTTTTTTAAGTTTGTGTCTATTTGTAATTGTATCAGGTGAAAGCAGATAGATAGATTTACACCAAATGTGGAGGATATGTTTGGGACAGTCTGACTTACAATGCTACGTTGTATTCTCAAAACTGGGAATTCCCTGGTGGTCCACTGGTTAGGACTCCACACTTCCACTGCAGGGGGCATGGGTTTGATCGCTGGTTGGGGTTCCGGTGTGGCCAAATAAAAAATTTTAAAAAACTGACTTTGGGACACATTCAGGGAGATCTCAAAGAGATAAAGATGAGTACAACAAGGGGTCTGTGTAACTGCTGATGGGGGAGTCTTGCCATATTGTGTTAAGACTTCATGGACAGAGAAACTAACATTGGTATCAGCTTTTGGCCCCATATTGGACATCACAGATAGGGTAGGCTCTCCAATTACAAGTGACAACTTGGATTTCAGCTGCATCTCTCACGGGTTACTCTGTGTTATTTATCTTTACTCAACAATAGTTCATGATTCTCCCAAGCATCAGAAATGCCTCCTCTTTCCCTGACCCTCTGCCGGCATGGGTGTCAGACTACTCTGTTGCAGGGGCAGGGGGCGGGGAGGGGGGAAGGCAGGGGTGTCCCAGGAGGTATAAATGGTAGGTCATCATGTGTCTCAGTCTCACTGGTCTCAGTCTGGAGCCAGGGTAAAGATGGATGATTTCATAAATTACCCCCAAACAAACCAGGGCCATTGCCAGGAGCCCAGCTCAACCGGATTTAAGCCCAGAGAGAAACAGGTGTTCAAGTCCTTAGAAGTCTCATCTAGAGTCAGAGAAAAATCTCATTTATCCTTTTACCCATGACTAAAAAGGCTGAGGTTAATATTTTGGGGCCTCCTTCCTGAGAACAGATTGGAATCAGCAAGGCACTTATGGACCCACCAACCTGTTGGTTTTATATAAGGGAGGGTGGTCTGAGGCCCAGAGGTCAAACCATTTGCAGAGGCCACTCAGGTGATCGCAGGTTGTGCTGGGATAGCTGGATGCTGGATAGCCTGGCTCATGGTCCCCCAATCACTCATGCTCCTTCCACATGATGCCACGTCTCAGGCTGAATCAGAATCCTACAATGACTCTCATCCAGGGCTGCTGGGAGTGTATTTGGTCAAAAGATAATGAAGGAAAGTTTGACAATTTCTAGCAAAATTTAAAAGGTCCATGACATTTAATTCAAACACTTCTAGGAATTTATCCTATAGATATACTCATGCACATGCGAAACGATGGACAAAGTCATCCATTGCAATATTTGCATGTTTGCAAGAGGAAAACTACACATCCATCAGTAGAGGACTGGTTAAATAAATCATGACATAGGAAACAAGAGAAGCCACTGCACTGAGAAGCCCGCGCACTGCAATGAAGAGCAGTCCCTGCTCGCCGCAACTAGAGAAAGCCCACACGCAGCAACGAAGATCCAACACAGCCATAAATAAATAAATAGATAGATAGATAGACAGATAGATGGATAGATAGCCCTGAACCAAGATGGCAGAGTAGAAGGACGTGCGCTCACTCCTCCTGCGAGAACACCAGAATCACAGCTAGCTGCTGGACAATCATCGAGAGGAAGACACTGGAACTCACCAATAAAGATACCCCACATCCAAAGACAAAGGAGAAGCCACAATGAGACAGTAGGAGGGGCGCAATCACAGCAAAATCAAATCCCATAACCGCTGGGTGGGTGACTCACAAACTGGAGAACAATTATACCACAGAAGCCGACCCACTGGAGTGAAGGTTCTGAGCCCCACGTCAGGCTTCTCAACCTGGGGGTCCGGCATGGGAAGAGGAATTCCTAGAGAATCAGACTTTGAAGGTTAGTGGGATTTGATTGCAGGACTTGGACAGGACTGGGGGAAACAGAGACTCCACTCTTGGAGGGCACATACAAAGTAGTGTGCACATCAGGACCCAGGGGAAGGAGCAGTGACCCCAGGGGAGACTCAACCAGACCTACCTGCTAGGGATGGAGGGTTTCCTGCAGAGGCGGGGGGTGGCTGTGGCTCACCCTGAGGACAAGGACACTGGTGGTGGAGGTTCTGGGGGGTGCTCCTTAGCATGAGCCTTCCCAGATTCTGCCATTAGCCCCACTGAAGAGCCCAGGTAGGTTTCAAGTGTTGGGTTGCCTCAGGCCAAACAACCAACAGGGAGGGAACCCAGCCCCACCCATCAGCAGTCAAACTGTCACTGTTTGCAGATGACATGATACTATACATAGAGAATCCTAAAGATGCCACCAGAAAACTACTAGAGCTAATCAATGAATTTGGTAAAGTTGCAGGATACAAAATTAATGCACAGAAATCCCTTGCATTCCTATACACTAATGATGAAAAATCTGAAAGAGAAATTAAGGAAACACTCCCATTTACCATTGCAACAAAAATAATAAAATACTTAGGAATAAACCTACCTAGGGAGACAAAAGACCTGTATGCAGAAAACTATAAGACACTGATGAAAGAAATGAAAGATGATACCAACAGATGGAGAGATATACCATGTTCTTGGACTGGAGGAATCAATATTGTGAAAATGACTATACTACCCAAAGCAATCTACAGATTCAATGCAATCCCTATCAAATTACCAATGGCATTTTTTACAGAACTAGAACAAAAAATCTTAAAATTTGTATGGAGACCACAAGACCCCAAATAGCCAAAGGAGTTTTGAGGGAAAAAAATGGAGCTGGGGGAATCAGACTCTCTGACTTCAGAATATACTACAAAGCTACAGTAATCAACACAATATGGTACTGGCACAAAAACAGAAACATAGATCAATGGAACAAGATAGAAAGCCCAGAGATAAACCCACGCACCTATGATCAACTAATCTATGACAAAGGAGGCAAAGATATACAATGGAGAAAAGACAGCCTCTTCAATAAGTGGTGCTGGGAAAACTGGACAGCTACATGTAAAAGAATGAAATTAGAACACTCCCTAACACCATACATACAAATAAACTCAAAATGGATTCGAGACCTAAATGTAAGACCAGACACTAGAAAACTCTTAGAGGAAAACATAGAAAGAACACTCTTTGACATAAATCACAGCAAGATCTTTTTTGATCCACCTCCTAGAGTAATGGAAATAAAAACAAAAATAAACAAATGGGACCTAATGAAACTTAAAAGCTTTTGCTCAGCAAAGGAAACCATAAACAAGACAAAAAGAAACCCTCAGAACAGGAGAAAATATTCGCAAACGAATCAACGGACAAAGGATTAATCTCCAAAATATATAAACAGCTCATGCAGCTCAATATTAAAAAAACAAACAACCCAATCCAAAAATGGGCAGAAGACCTAAATAGACATTTCTCCAAAGAAGATACACAGGTGGCCTAGAAGCACATGAAAAGCTGCTCAACATCACTCATTATTAGAGAAATGCAAATCAAAACTACAATGACGGCTTCCCTGGTGGCGCAGTGGTTGAGAGTCTGCCTGCCGATGCAGGGGACACGGGTTCGTGCCCCAGTCCGGGAAGATCCCACATGCCACGGAGCGGCTGGGCCCGTGAACCATGGCCACTGAGCCTGCTCGTCCGGAGCCTGTGCTCTGCAATGGGAGAGGCCAGAGCAGTGAGAGGCCCGCATACCGCAAAAAAAAAAAAAAAACTACAATGAGGTATCACCTCACACCACTTAGAATGGGCATCATCAGAAAATCTACAAACAACAAATGCTGGAGAGGGTTTGGAGAAAAGGGAACCCTCTTGCACTGTTGGTGGGAATGTAAATTGATACAGCCACTGTACTGGAGAACAGTATGGAGGTTCCTTAGAAAACTAAAAATAGAATTACCATATGATCCAGCAATCCCACTTCTGGGCATATACCCAGAGAAAACCATAATTCAAAAAGACACATGCACCCCAATATTCACTGCAGCAGTATTTACAATAGCCAGGTCATGGAAGCAGCCTAAATACCCATGGACAGACGAGTGGATAAAGAAGATGTGGTACATATATACAATGGAATATTACTCAGCCATAAAAAGGAATGAAATTGGGTCATTTGTTGAGATGTGGATGGATCTAGATACTGTCATACAGAGTGAAGTAAGTCAGAAAGAGAAAAACAATATCGTATATTAACGTATATATGTGGAACCTAGAAAAATGGTACAGATGAACCGGTTTGCAGGGCAGAAATTGAGACACAGATGTAGAGGACAAATGTATGGACACCAAGAGGGGAAAGCGGTGGGGGGTTGGGGTGTGTGTGATGAATTGGGCGATAGGGATTGACATATATACGTTGATGTGTATAAAATGGATGACTAATAAGAACCTGCTGTATAAAAAAATAAAATAAAATTCAAAAATTAAAAAATAAACCATAAATAAATAAATAATAATAAAAAAATCATAACATAGCTATGCAATGGCAAGCTATACAGACTTAAAAAATGAGGAAACACTATATGCTGACATCGATCAATATCCAAGGTATATCAACAAGGAGGGAAAAAAAAGAAAGGTGCAGAACAGGTTAGCAAAGTATGCTAGCATTTAAGGGGAGAGAGAAAAAAAAGATACACATATATCTGCTGGTAAAAGTATAGAAAACCTGAAGAATACATAGGAAACTGAAAATGTTGTTTGCTTCTAAGGAAGGCAGCTCGGCTGCTGGGAGACTTTTCACTTTATTCCATTTTACACTTTTTGAATTTAGTACCATGTGAATGTTAACTATTTAAGAAATAAATATAATTTTAAGAAAAAAAGAAAAGAGAGGTGCCCAGCTCTGGAAAAGGGAACCCTGCCTCATTTCTGGACTATACACTGCCCAGCACTGTAACCCTTTGACTGTGAGAATAACATCTTGACCCTCTTTCCTCACAACCCTTTCTAGAAAAATACATCTGGCTCAAGCCATGCCTGCCAGATGATCACTTTCCAAGGACTCCTGGGCAGGGGCATTTCTTTAGTAACTATGGAAGCTTCCAGTGCAATCTCTCAACTATTGGCCATTTGGAGTCTGAGGTTCTGGACTTAGTTAGCTAGTTGAGTTTAGAGCTGCTGAAGAGACCTGGGGGAGAAAAGCACCTTTTGTTATGGACCAAATATTCGTATTCCCCCCAAATTCATAACCCTAACCCTCAATGTGACTGTATCGGGAGACAGGACCTCTAGGAGGTGACTGAGGTTAGGTGAGGTCATAAAGGTGGGGCCCTGATCTGATATGATTAGCGTCCTTCAAAGAAGTGGGAAAGATACCAGATCTCTCTCTCCCTCTCTCTCATTCCTTCTCTTCATGCCCACTCAGAGGAAAGGCCATGTGAGGATAAAGTCACCATCTGCAAGCCAGGAAGAGAGCTCTCACCAGAAACCAAACCCTGCCAGAACTTTGATCTTGGACTTTCCAGCTTCCAGAACTGTGGAAAAATAAATTTCTGTTGTTTAAGCCACCCAATCTGTGATACTTTTTTATGGCAGCCCGAGCTAAGACAGACCACGATGTGTATGAGCTGTTGGGAAAGAATTATAAGCTTGCTTTCAGTTGGCCTACTTGGATTTCCACCAGGCTTTCTGAAATTTATCTAGCCAATGTAAATAACACTGACAATTTTTGGCAGATGTGCCCATCTTTTCTTGCTAGGCATCCCTGTGTTCTCTCCCCACTGAGATGCACCTGTCATTGTGACGGAGAAATAGTCACTGGCGGAGAAGTAAATGGAGTTCATTCTATAGTATTCAGTCCATAAATGTTTATGGAGAACCAAAATATGCTAGGCTTTGTTTTGGGTTCTGGGGATAAAGGAATAACAGGACAGACAATGTTTATCCCTCTGCAAAGTTGAAGGGCCCCTCGTGGCAGGCAGATATATACACAAGCAAACAAAAAAGCCAGATAATTTCAGAGTGACCTACTACTATGAAGGAAACAAAATGGAATTATGTGTGACAAGGGTACTACTTTAAATGAGATGGTCGCGGAGGGCCTCCCTAAGGAGGTGAGAGTTGAGCTGAGACCTCAATGACAAGAAAGAGTCACATGAGAGAAGAGTTTGGGAGGAGCATTTCAAGCAGAGGAAAAATGCAAGTGCAAAGACCCTGGGGTAGGTATGAGCTTCCCATGCTAGAGAAACATAGAGGCAATTTGTATGGTGGCTGGAGTTTATTGGGAAGCAGGAGGAAAAGCTTGATCCTTTCGAACTTCATTGGTCACAGTGAACATTCAGGATATTATTCCAAGTCAGTGGGATTTCACAGGAGGGTTTATGTATGGGATTAATACTATCTGATTCATGTGATAATGAATATACACTTTACAATATCACAGAATTTGAGGGTAGGGCTCAATCTCAGAATTCAGCCAATTATAAAAACACAGATTTATAAATTTCAGGAGTCAGGACTTCCCTGTTGGTCCAGTGGTTAAGATTCCGCGTTCGATGATGAAAACATCATGCTAAGTGCAGGAAGCTAGAGACAAAAGATCACATGTTGTATGATTCCATTTGTAGGAAATGTTCAGAATAGGCAAATCCATAGAAAAAGAAGGCAGATTGGTGGTTGCCAGCGGCTGGATGGAAGAGGGAATGGGGAGTGACTGCTTAATGAGCACAGCATTTTCCCTTGGGGGTGATGAAAATGTTTTTTACTCAGTGTAGATGGTGGTTGCATGACACTGAAAATGTACTAAATGCCACTGAGTGGAATACTTTAAAATGGTTAATTGTACGTTATGTGAATTCCACCTCAATTAAAAAAAAACTAGGATTGGTCCTAGGATAAATGGTAGAAGTGTACAGTTTATCTGTTTTCCAATTCACCATATGCAAACCATCTTGCAGGATAACCTGTCGACCCCAGGTCTGCTACTGTGTCTCAGGACACAGATGGCTCAGTCCGTCAGAACCTAATCATGGCACTCATTCTAGTTAACATCAATTTTTTTGGAGGCCTTCAGTTTTCTAACTTCATTAATTCATTTCTTTATCAATAATTACCTATGGCACAACTACTATCTGCCAGGCACTGGGGTAGATGCTGGGGATAGAATGATGGGCAAAACCAGACCCAGGCTCCATGCTCACAGAGCTTATGATCTAGTAGGCAAGAGAAACATTAATAAAATAATCATCCAGTAGTTGTCTGTGACAAATGCTAGGAAAGACAACTGTGCCCTAGTGAGAGGGATGTGACCTAGCCAGGAGGTCAAGGAAGGCTTCCTGGAGGAAGTGACAGTTAAGTTGCAATCTGAAGCCTGTAGGTATTAATAGTGAAAGTTGTTTATCAAGCCCTATTATGTGCCTGTCATTGTGCTTGATATATCAACTCATAACACCCCAATAGTCCTCTGAGGGATCTACTATTGTTATCACCTGTATTTTACAGCTGAAGGAACTGAAGCTCAGAGAGGTGAAGTGACTTACTTAAGTTCACACAGCAAGGAAATCATGGAACCAATATTCAATCAAACTCCGGCAGCCAGACTGATGTAGAAATTTAGGCATAGTGGACAGATCAATGGGTAAGGGCTGATCGGTAAGAGATCATCTGAGGTGGACCAATGGGTCAGGCTGATCAAGATTATAAATATAAAACTGAAATGGTCATTCAGTGAAGGATACCAAACTAGATGCTTTTTTGTTTTTGTTGTGTTTTTTTAACATCTTTTGACTTCTGTAACTATGGTTACAGAAGTGCATGCACTATGGGTGCACGTTTCTTACTGTTACCAAACTCATTGACATCTGAAAGTTGGAGGCTATGAATTGCTTGGCATAAGATACTAAATCAAGAAGGTGGATCACTTACGAAATAGTGAATAAGGAGAACACCAATGATAGCGATCATTCCAGGCAATGCCTCCAGCGACCGCTAGATGACAAGAAAGAGCAACGAAAAATGTTCCCACAGTCTTCCAAAAATTAAATGTATTTTTAAGTATGAATGAACATGATAAAAATTTCAAGTAGTATAGGAGATATTGAATAAAAAAACAAAAGTCCTCCTTATACCTTCCCCCTATATCCCTATGTTTTTCCTCCCAAAATAACCTCTTGTCTACTTTTAGGGGGCATATTTTCTTATGATTGTATAATTTTTTTTTGCAGAAAATGTATTTGCTTATATCTCTCTCCTTTAAAATATTGACACAATTGGAACTATTCCCCCCTTAGTGTATCTTTCCATGTCAGCACATACAGAGCTCCCTCCCTTTTTAAAGGGCTGCAGATTCCATAACAATAATAGTTAACAATTGCAGAGTGCTTACTATATAGCTGGCACTGTCCTTGCTTTAACCCATTTAATCCTCACAAAGCCCTCGGAGGTACATTCTATTATTATCCCCGGTTTATACTTTTTTTTTTTAAACCCCACATTTGTTTATTTATTTATTTTTGGCTGTGTCGGGTCTTCGTTTCTGTGTGAGGGCTTTCTCCAGTTGTGGCAAGCGGGGGCCGCTCTTCATCGCGGTGTGCGGGCCTCTCACTATCACGGCTTCTCTTGTTGCGGAGCACAGGCTCCAGACGCACAGGCTCAGTAGTTGTGGCTCACGGGCCCAGTTGTTCCGTGGCATCTGGGATCCTCCCAGACCAGGGCTCGAACCCGTGTCCCCCGCATTAGCAGGCAGATTCTCAACCACTGGGCCACCAGAGAAGCCCCTATTACCCCCACTTTAATTATGAGAAAACTAAGACACAAGTGGATAAGTCACTTCCCAACATCACAAAGCTAGTAAGCAGGAGAGCCAGGATTTAGATGCAAGAAATTCGACTCCCAAGTCTACACTCTTAATGACCATGCTAAACTACTGCAGCATAAACGTACCATAATTGACTTAATCGTTTTCTCAAGACTCTTAAAAAATTATCTATTTTTTGAAAACTGTGCTAAAATATATCGTTGTAAAATGTACCTGGGATTTTCGTTTTATTCGTGTATGGTGAGGCCAACAGATCAGGATATGATTGCCATCAAAACGATAGTTTGGGGGGCTTCCCTGGTGGCACAGTGGTTGAGAGTCCACCTGCCGATGCAGAGGACGCGGGTTCGTGCCCCAGTCCGGGAAGATCCCACATGCCGCGGAATGGCTGGGCCTGTGAGCCAAGGCCGCTGGGCCTGCGCGTCCGGAGCCTGTGCTCCGCGACGGGAGAGGCCACAACAGTGAGAGGCCCGCGTACCGCAAAAAAAAAAAAAAAAGATAGTTTGGGAACTTCCCTGGTGTCGCAGTGGATGGGACTCCACGCTCCCAATGCAGGGGGCCTGGGTTCAATCCCTGGTCAGGGAACTAGATCCCACATGCATGCCGCAACTAAGAGTTTGTATGCCACAACTAAGAAGCTGCATGCCGCAACTAAGGAGCCCTGGAGCCGTAACTAGGGAGCCCGCCTGCCGCAGCTAGGACCCAGTACAACCAAAAAAAAAAAGAAAGATAGTTTGTTACTCTCAGTTCCCAAGAGGAGGGGGTGGGAGGTGCGCCATGCCACACATGGCCTCAAGAGGGAACCCTGAGGTTGGTCACAAGCAGAGAGAGTGAGGGGAAAGCATGTGTAGAGTCCTTACTGTGATTTCTGAGAGAAGGAACGGGGGAGGCAGGGTAAGCAGCTGAGCAGGTCTAAGATTGGATAGTTTGAATAGTTTCGGTGGGCTCTGGGCTATAGGGCTGGTCCCCAGTTGTCTGTTACCTGGCCCTGGGATGGTCAGGGCCGAGGAATTTTGCCTCCTGGAGTGGAAAAGCCAGAGAAAGGGGGTAGTTCAGAGTATGGGCTTTGGAGCTGTTGGTTCGCATATTCTAGGCAAGTCATCTACTATACCTAGGAATTAGTTAACCTTGGGAGGGGAAGTCTCTCCCCGGTCACTGGCCCCAAGATATCAAAGCATCATATAATATAGAAAATAAAAAACATGATTAACACATATACAGAACATAAAATTTACAATTTATAAGTGGCATTAAATACATTAGCACTGTTTTACGACCATCACAACCATCCATCTCCAAAACTCTTCATCTGGCAAAACTGAAACTCTATACCTATTAAGTGATAACTCCCTGTTCCCTCTTCCCTGAAGACCCTGGCAACTACTATTCTACTGTCTGTCTCTATGAATCTGACTACTCTAGGGTCCTCATATGAGTGGAATCACAGTATTTGTCCTTTTGTAACTGGCTTATTTCACTTAAACATAATGTCTTCAAGGTTCATCCATGTTGCAGCATGTGCCAGAATTTGCTTCCTTTTTAAGGCTGAATAATATTCCATTAGGTGTATACTCTGTTTTGATTATCCATTTATCTGTTGATGGACACTTGGGTTGCTTCCACCTTTTGGCTATTGTAAATAATGCTACTGTGAACATCGGTGTACAAATATCTCTTTCGGATGCTGATTTCAATTCTTTTCGGTATATACCCAGAAGTGGAATTGCTGGATCATGTGGTAATTCCACTTTTAATTTTTTGAGGAACTGCCATACTGTTTTCATAACGGCTGCACCAGTTTATGCTCCTACCACAGTGCACAATGGCTCTAATTTCTCCACATCCTCATATATATTCTTCAGAAGTTTTATCATTTTAGGTTTTACATCTAGATCTAATCCATTTTCAGTCAATTTATATGTGTGGTACGGGGTATGGGTTGAGGTTCATTTTTTGGCACATGGGTGCCTAATTGTTCTAACATTTTTGTTTTTCATCTTGGACTTCCACAAATAACACTGCTGTTGTATACCCATACAACTCAACCAATTCACATATCTAGTGTAGTTTTGTGAGCAAAATGGTGGGAATAATTCCTAACAATAGGATCACTGAACCTAAGAGTACATACCTTTAAAATTTTGCTAGGATTTGTCAAATTTACCTCTAAAAATGTTCTAGGAATTATGTTTGGGATGACTGTTTATCACACCCTTTTCAAAACTTAACATTATCACATTAAACTTTTTGGCAGCCTTAGTAAAAGCAGTATTTTATTGTTTTGCTACATATTTGTTGATTCATGAGTTAGGTGGACCAACTTTTCATTATTGGTCATTCTACTTATACTTCACCTAGGTAGAAAAGAATCTCATTTTTTAAAATAATAAAATATAAGAGCTAATATTTACTGAACAACTCCAGAGGCAGGTCCTGTGGATTATCTCACCCCTCTTGCTAAAGTATTTATTTCAGAGATGGGCTTGTAAGCCAGACCTATGAACCTGGATTCAGACATGGTCCAATGACATGTTACAGTGAGAAGGAATAGCGGGGCTTTTGTCTGATGGTTTGGGGTAGAGAGGCCTTCCTTCTCTCAGGACATTGATGAGGAATTTTTTAGCTTGAGATGCTCCTCTCATGAGGGATGCCAGATGAGAACAATGAATTATACACAAAAGAGAACAGACCTGAGAGAATCAAAGAGAATCAGAGCCATAGTGCTGACTTTATGATCTGCTGGATCAAATCAACCTTGAAGTTTGTCCTCTGTCTGATTGGATTTTCTGTTGCTTACAACCAAAAGCATTCTAAATCATACACTCAGAGTAGCTCCTATTGTTAAACAATAGGAATGGGGAATTCCCTGGCGGTCCAGTGGTTAGGACTCCTCGCTTTCACTGCTGAGGGTCTGGGTTCAATCCCTGGCTGGGGAACTAAGATGTTGCAGGGGGAAAAAAAAAAAGATGGCAAAAAAAAAAAGAATATAACAATAGGAATGTAGTAGTTTTTTCTTCTGTGCATATCAATTATTGTACATAGAAAATAAATTTTAGACATAAAGGTGAGACCTCAGAGCTTCTTAAATATCTGATAAGATCCCAGAAAGAAAATATGTTGTAGTTACCGCAAATCTGTCCCCAAAGTTCAGCCCGCACAAATTTATGTCAAGCTTGCAACTAATTAGGGAAAATGGGCAACAGGCAATTAAGTCATTTCATTCTGTTATGTGTAAAAAGTAGTTCTGTTATTTTTTCTTAGTTATGAATTAAAAGATTAGAGTCATTTTATGATTTATGGGAGTTAATGTAGTGATTAAGAACATGGATATTAGAATCAAACTGCCTGGGCTCAAATCCTAACACTTTGCAGTTGTGTGACCTTGAACAAGTTACTTAACTTCTCTGTGCCTCAGTTTCCTCAAAGACAAAGATGAATAGTAGTACTTATGTTTAGGGTTGTTAATGGCAATTGAGTGAAAGTACACTTTAAGGGCTTAGCACAATACTTGACAGATAGCGAGCCATAATGTTATTATAGTTACCCACTTTTTTCTTTTAATGGTTAAACAACTTCTTTGGGGGCAAAAGAGCTATTTTTAGAATTGCAGAATAGAGACTGAAGAACAAACCTGATTTAGCCAGACTCTGTCTTCCTCCGTCACGGAGGTTTTACTACCTTCTCTACTTTTTGTGTTTCCAAGGAACAGAGATGTTACACTGCTTTTGAGAACTTTGAGGCCAGAACTAAGTCCTAGAGTGAGTTATCCTGAAAATCACCATGGAAATCAGACAATAAATCTGTTTCAAAAGCAGCAGACTGTACTTTTGTGCTTTGAACTAGTGACTAGTGGCAAGTATGGTCATGTTGGAACCTAAGACTCTGGAGCTAGACTAGACAGGTTCAAATCCTACTTCTACTTATGGGTCCTTGGGCAAGTTACTTAACCTTCCCATGCCTCGGTTTCCCTGTTGGTCAAAAGTGGAAAATAAATAGTAGCTTCTGGACTTCCCTGGTGGCGCAGTGGTTAAGAATCCGCCTGCCAATGCAGGGGATACAGGTTCGAGCCCTGGTCCGGGAAGATCCCACATGCTGCGGAGCAGCTAAGCCTGTGTGCCACAACTACTGAGCCTGTACTCTAGAGCCTGCGAGCCACAACTACTGAAGCCCGCGTGCCTAGAGCCCATGCTCCACAACAAGAGAAGTCACCGCAATGAGAAGCCTGCGCACCGCAACGAAGAGTAGCCCCCGCTCGCCTCAACTAGAGAAAGCCCACGCGCAGCAACGAAGACCCAACGCAGCCAAAATATAAATAAATAATTTTTCAAAAAACAGTAGCTTCCTCAGTTGGTTCTTGTGACAATTACATGGTACAAAGTGCTTAGAGTAGCGTCTGACATAATGTAAGCCCTTAAAAAGCATCAGCTCCATTTCCATTTTGTTGAAAGCTGGTTCTTCTGTTGCTTCTTTTCTCTGTCAAAGCTGTGCAATTTCCCTCCAGCTTGTTTCTGGAGCCCATTACACAGACACAGAGGGTTATAAAAGGCAACAGAAACATGCCATTCATCAAAGGGCAACACCCTGACTTGGCAGTAGAAACATGCCATTCATTAAAGGGCAACACCCTGACTTGCCTTTCTCCACTTCTTCCACGAGGGGGCAGCCCAGCCTAGGAGGCCTCACAAGCCACCCATACAAGGAGTTGGTTCAAATTCCTGTCCCCAAACATTCTCAATTATTCCTTGATCACTCATCGTGATGGTTTAGAAAACAGAAGTTATGAAAATCCACGTACGCCCAAAAGTTATCTCACGAAGCTATGGACCCAAGTGAAGCCCGGCTTGTGTGGGCGGCCTCCAGAGGGTAGAAAAATCAATCGAAGGGATTCTCCCTGAGAGCCTGCAGAAAGGAATGCAACCTTGCCGGAATGTTGATTTTGGCCCAGTGAGACCTGTTTCAGATTTTTGGCCTCCAAAACAGGAAGATAATAAATGTGGACTGTTTTCAAGTCACCATGTCTGTAGTCTTTGTTACAGCCATCGATCAG
Source organism: Monodon monoceros (assembly GCF_005190385.1). Taxonomy (NCBI): domain Eukaryota; kingdom Metazoa; phylum Chordata; class Mammalia; order Artiodactyla; family Monodontidae; genus Monodon; species Monodon monoceros. Next base: position 77,336,084 of record NW_021703765.1, on the reverse strand, counting down.
AAACAAATACACAGGGAGACCTACAAGAAAACTATTGTAATTGTTTAGATTTCCTGAGATGGCTCAAGAAATATTTACCTTACCTACTAAATGTTGGGATCTGTATTAGGTCCTCTTTCACCCTGGCCGTCAGGCCATTTGTCACCTTTACAGAGGCAGGACTTGGCCTTTCACGAATTCCTGTCAATATACTCACTCCAAAGCACAAGCAGTCCCCATACATGGGATTCCATGTCACCCAGTGGAATCAATGCTTGGTGGCAGTGCCAGGAGCAGACAGCTTGGGAAAACTAAATGGCAGGGCACCTCGGTGAACCAGTCTATGACTGTGAACTGGGCAAACGTGCGCTTGAACTGGAAGAGGGATAAAAGTTTTGACTGGACTATCGCAGATTTGACCTGGCCGCTCATCTGAGGTTTGGAACAGACAGGTACACAAGATGAAACTCAGATGCCTGACACAATAAAACACACAAAGGCAACTTTGTGCTTCCCTCTCCTGACCCCTGATAAATAAATCTCTGTTGGAACAAATAATCAATCAATCAATCTATTGGAAAGGGGATTCGTTCTTTCTGTGGCTTCTCTAGGGATGATGGGTGATGCCTGGGTATCAGGCATCTTTGTATTTGTCAAATCGGAATTCAAAGTATCTTGGTCCAGGGGCCTATTTTTTTTTATATAAATTTATTTATTTATGTATTTTTGGCTGTGTTGGGTCTTCACTTCTGTGCAAGGGCTTTCTCCAGTTGCGGCGAGCGGGGGCCACTCTTCATCGCGGTGTGCGGGCCTCTCACTGTCGCAGCCTCTCGTCGTGGAGCACAGGCTCCAGACGCGCAGGCTCAGTAGTTGTGGCTCACGGGCCCAGCTGCTCCGCGGCATGTGGGATCCTCCCAGACCAGGGCTCGAACCCGTGTCCCCTGCACTAGCAGGCAGACTCTCAACCACTGCGCCACCAGGGAAGCCCCCAGGGGCCTATTTTTATAGGGTAATTCCCCAGGCTCAAATATTCAACATCCATGAGTATTTTTTTAAGGATTGGTAGTAACCAATGAATGTGGACACTTAGAATACTTCTCCTTTTTTTTTTTTTAATCAGCAGCCCAAGACAGTTTCTTATATTTAGAAGCCTGGATCTAGGGTTACGTATCAAGATACACGCATAATGCTGTTCTGCTGAATGCAGCTGTCTCGTATGGGCCAAAGATAATTTGCTGATCCAGGAGCTGAGACCAGCGATTTTATGTCTGCATCTGCTTCTGCCCATAACTTGTGGGCAAAGACAGAGCCACTTCAAAGGCTGTAGCCCTATCAGCCTTAGCAATGCACAGAGCAGTGGGACAGGGACATTCCCCTGAGGCTTTGCTCCTTGGATACAGCCAGTGCCCCCTCCTGCAAAGGGACTGCATGACACTGTTCCTTGCCTGTCTTAGCACTCTCACATTTCCTTCTAATTGTTTCTATATGTGCTTGTTCCCCACTAGCCTGATAACTCTTCCCAAGGGTCTCTTGTCATCCTACCGGAACCTCCAAAGCCTAGCCCAGTTTCTATGCCTGAACAGGTGCTCTGTCAATACTGGTCGGATGAGGAAATGGAGGAGAGGAACAGCAGAGTGGGTCAATTGTTTGAAAAGCTAGTAGATGACTTTTACCCTGCTTGTGACAGGCACTGTAAGAGGTAGCCTGCTTAACGCAGACTGGTTGTGTTTTGTTTTGTTTTGTTTTCCCCTGCTCAGCATCTGTCTCTCCTTCTGGTAAAAGCATTTTAGTTTTCCTTTGGGAAACCACCCTTCCCACACTCTCAATCCATAAAGTTTGGGTGGAGCTGACTTCACCCTCAGTTTTACTGGCTGAATCGTGACCCAGTTCTGCCCAAAGAGGGCACCACACATCCCTGGACACAGCTTCACTTTGTGTTGGAAAGGGTGGCCACAACTGTTTGTTAATGGCTGTTATCCATTCTGATGGCTTGGTTCCTGCTCCAAATCAATTGTGCATTATTTCAAATTGAAACTTTTTTTTTCCCCCTTGTAGCTATTAGGGAAGAGTTACTTTATTTCCACAGGCATTGCTTAGCTGGTAGGAAGAAATCTGAAGATGCCGGCAGCCACCGTGCCACTGTGAAACCAAAATGTACTCAGGAAGTTGAAGCTGAGAAATAGATAAGGGAGATGTTCTTAATAATGCTGAACACCAAGATCCAGCCATACCTGAAGCTATCCCTGGACTTTTCAATTATATGATCAAGTACACTCTTCTTTCTGTAGCCTTTTTTTTTTTTTTTTTTGGTCATTGGCTGCTGAAAGAGTCCCCTGGTCTTGGCCAATCTGTTTCCTAACTGTGCTTTTTGGAGTGGAGCAGGGGCGATCTCAGCCTTGCAGGAGGTCCCAGAGAAGACGGTCATCTCAATTTGTCAGTATTAAAGCTCGCTGCCAGGCCCCAGGGGCCCAGAAAAAAAATCAGACCCTCATCTTGATCCCAGAGATCTCAGTGGCTTTAGTGGGACCAACACTTTTAATGCCTCCCAGAAGGGCATTTCAGGCCATGAGTTAGATCTGAGTTGACACCTCTCTAGCCCCACCCTGGGCCTCTCTATGGTCCTCTCTATAGCCTGAGGCTGGGATGAATGAGCCCGTTTCGATTATGGGAGTCTCTAGAAGGTTGGGAACCCCAAGAAAATACAATGTATACACCGTGGTAAACAGGCTTTCTTAAAACCATTTTTATTCTGCCTCTCAGCAACACTTCATTTGATTTGGGTAAAAGATCAGGGACTCAAATACAAACAAGCAAAAAACAAGGTGTGAGAAACAGAAATCAGGATCCCATATACTGGAATGATGCCAGGATCTCTGTGTGCTGAGAACTGGTGTCCCTGATTCATGTCCTCCTGGGACAAGTGCTGGCTCGTGACGGACATCTGGGAAAAATGACAGGTGGAATCTGGTGTCCATCAGTGTTTATTTTTTGCGAGGGTCCAGGATTTTTAACAAACGCCTGAGATTCACAGTATCTAAGAACAATGCTTTGTAGAGCACTTAGAATTTCCCTCCAGGGGCAATCATATCTATCATGGCGATGAATTCTCATAATAACACTCTGAGGTAAGGAGGCAGGCGTTCTTATCGCCATTTTCCAGATGAAGAAATTTGAGGCACAGAGGCTAAGAAACTTGCCTGAAATCAGCTTGCATAGCTAGTTAGTGGCAGAAAAGGCTTTGGAACTCAGGTGTTTTGACTCAGCCTCTTGTTCATTCACTTAGAATAAGCTGCCTTTCCTCTTGCTTAGGAAAGTTATTTTCACTATTTCTAATATTAGTGTTTGAAGTTATTTTTGACATATATACCTATCACCTGTTGTGTTAACCACTTAATATTTTCTTTGAGTCCACTTCCTTTTCTTAAGTAAATGTATTTGAACAGAAAACAATGTCCCTAAGTAGAGAGCTATAAATGGAAGGTAATTAATAAAATACATAGAATGAAAACAAAACCCAGTAAGTTATTAAATTCTATCTAAACAAAAGACTTTGAACCTGAGGCCTGCTCTTTCTTTATTAAGAAGGAAAAAGAACCAAAGGATCAGAAAGGTGTTAAGGACCCATGAGCACTACACAGAGACTTTCTCTGAGCTGTAATCAGGACTGAAAAAGAAGAGAAAGGGCAAATGTTCTTTGTGATTCAGTGTCACTTAATGTCGTGGCTTTAAATGACTTGAAAATTATCTTTGTGTACCACCAGCGGTATGTCTTGCACGCGGGGTTAGCGTCTTCTGGAAGGCAGAATAATGGTGGCCTTGTTAAACCAGTATAGTCACACATAAAGGGTTTACATTTGACAGAAAATAAGTACAGTGGGTGGCATTTCCAGGTGGCATCGAGGAAAATCAGAGGTCTTGCCTGAGACTTGCTAAAGAGAGAAGGAGGGGAGAGAGAGCTTGAATAAAAGCACATCCCATAAACCCAGCCAGTATATTCCCAAAACCGGGATGGGAAAGGTGGCCGTGTACCTAGAATTGACCACTAAGTACATTCTCAGAGTCTGAGTGAAAACTGTGGCTGTGGTCAAGTTCACCCAGGGTGGATGCAAGGAAGGGGTGGGTGGGAGGGAGTTACGAAAAGTGAGATCAAGACAGAAGACCAGAAAGCTCCTTCATCGAAGTCTTCAAAGATGGGATGGTGAACTCTGGGGAACTGAGGGAGGAGCTACTGAAGATTGAAGCGAAGCTACAACATGTAAAAATAAAAGGAAACAATCCACAAATTCAGCTCTATTTGATGCCTTTAAACATGCTACAAATGTGTTCAACATCGCAAACACCAGCATCCATTGCTCTTCCCAGAACCTCCCTCTCCTTCCGGATCTGGACCCCTCTCCCCCGTTAAAAGTAATAAGATTTTCTGAGGCTTATCTCTGGAGAAGAGGAAAGGACACATGGACACAATGGCTTTTGATAAACTGAAACAGTGAGACTTGATTTTCTTTCTTAAAAAAAAAACAACAAAACAATGACCCTGGCTGGCCTGGCTTTGCTGCCTGGTTTTCCTAAATTGTGGACATTTTTTTTTTTTTCTTTTCGTTTTTAGTTCATTTGCCAGGGAGAGTCCTGGAGGAAAAGATCTCACAGTCTGAAGTCAAGGATCCATTCCTCAGAAACTCCTTTGGGGTGTGTGTGGATGAGGTCCGTCCTCCATGCTGGCTGCTGGCTGCTCAGGCACTGTGTGTACAAGAGATAAAGTGAGGGGTGTGGGGTGGAGGGGGGAGGGAGGAGGGAGGGAGGAGGGAGGGGAGGGAAGAAGGGGAAAGAATGATGGGATGGAGGGAGGGAGAGCGGGGAAGGGAAATGGGGTGGGGTATGGGAGGGAGGGAGACGAGAGGGCGAGGGAGGGGAGGTAGGGAGGAGGAGGGGTGGAGGGGGATGGGTTCGGGATCTTGTGGAGAGAAGGGGAGGGGAGGGAGGGAGAGAGAGGGGAGACGGGAGGGAGGGGAGCGGGGAGATGGGAGGGACGAAGGGGAGGAGGGAGCAGAAGGGAGGAGAGAGAAGGGTGAGGGAGATGAGGGATGAGAGGGATCGGGAGGGAGAGAGGGAGGGAGGAGCGATGGGAAGGAGGGAGGAAGGGAGGGCGGGGGGGAGGGAGGGAGGGGAGAGAGGGAGGAGAGAGGGAGGGAGGGAGGGGGGAGGGGGAGGGGGGAGGGGGGAGGGGGGAGGGAGGAGGGCGGGAGGGAGGGACGAGAGGGAGAGAGAGTGAGAGAGGGAGAGAGGGAGAGATGGGGAGAGAGGGAAGAAGGGAGAGGGAGGAGGGGGAGGGAGCAGAGCCTGTCCCGAGGGCTTCCGTTGCTTTAAACGTACTCTAATTCAACCAGTGCTGGGTGTGGACGGCATGGTCTGCCGCACCTGTTGAGTCTAGCACTGGCTTTCTTTTGAAACATTTTATTTGGAAACATGTTATGTTTTAGGTGTGGCACATGCAGAAAAACCCAAACGATACAGATGTAGGCATACTCATGGTTCGTGAGTCTTTCTGAATCTTATTCTCCTCCTCAAGGGTTAGTAGCACTGTTAGCATTTGGGGTGCATCCTCCAGGCATTTCCCTCTACATTTAAATCCATAAATATTCACTTAGAAATTCATTGTGTGTGTGCATGTGCGTGTGCATTTATTTATTTAAACTCATTCATTCATTTATTCAATGAATATTTATATGCCAGGCACTGCTCTAGGTGCTGGTGTTAATAACAGTACCCAGCAGTTACTACCATGCGCCCGGCACTGTGCTTTATACAGTTTAGTCTTCACAGCCCTATGAGGTAGGTACTGTTTTATCTTCATTTTATAGATGAGACAACTGAGGCACAGACTGGTTAAAAGACGTGCCCAAAGGCACACTACTACTTAGACTTAAACCTTAATGGTCTAGCTTCACGGGAAGCACCCTTAAGTGTTATGCTCCATTGTTATGGGCAATGACAGAAATGAAATGAAAATGTTCCTGGAGTTTTCATTCCAGTAGGAGGAAACAGACCATTTAATATATATATAAAATATATTTTTTATATATTTATATAAAAATTATATGCATATATAAAACTTGTCAGGGAGAAGTAAATACTAGGAAGAAAAGTAAAGTTGGTTAAGGGGACACAGAGAAGAGACGTGGGGCTGTGGGTGCTATTTTAGAGAAGTTGGTCAGGGGTAGCCTCTCTTCTAAGTAACATATGAGCAAGCATCTCAAGGAGAGATGGGAACAAGCCATGTGAATATTGGGAGGAAGACAATTCTAGGTAGACAATTCTAGGTAGAGGGGCCAGCAAGTGCAAAGGCCCTGCGGCATACTTCTGTTGCTCAAAGAAGAGAGAGGAATTCAATGTAGCTGAAGTGGAGGAGTGAGGGGGAGAGTCCTGGGAGATGAGGATGGAGAAGCAGCCACCAGATCCTCTGGGGCCTTATAAAGCCACAGTAAGGAAGATACTTCCATGTTTAAACTGCAGTGTATTATTCCATCCTATGAATGAACCACTGTGTATTTAACCATTTTCCTGCTGATGGACATTCAGGTTGTTTCAAGCTTTCCCCTATTTCGAACGGAGCTTCAATGAACATCATTGCACATCCTTGATTCTCATCCCTAGGCTGCAGGTCAGAATCATCTGTAGGGCCCTAAAACCTACCAATGCCCTGCCCTTTCACTGGAGATTCTAACTTAACTGGTCCAGGGTGCGCCCTGGGCATTGGTGATTTTAATGTGTAGGGAGGAGAACTACTGCTTTACATGCCTTTTTGTGACGCTGAAAAGCAGAGTTGCTGGGTGGGCGGGCACATAAATTTTAAAGTTTAATAGATACAACCAAACTGATCTCCCAAAAGACTGTCCCAATTTACTGTTCCACCGACAGTGTGGTATCCAATTCTTCACACTCTCACCCACCTTGACATTATCCATCTTTTAAATTGTTTCAATCTGGCAGACAGAAAAAAAAATTATATATATATATATATATATATATATATATATGAGTATTTTGTTGTTGCTTTAATTTGTGTTGCCCTGGTTACTGAAGAGGTTGAACATCTTTTTCTTTCCTTTATAAAAATGTCTTTCTTTTAAAAACATTTCTTTATTTTTTTGAACATCTTTTTCATGTTTATTCTGATTTTTTTCATCAATGTCCCACCAGCTTACAAACTTTTCAAAGCAAAAATCTGTCCATTATTAATGACTTAGGTCTTACTTGTCTTTACTGCAACTCATCTGAACCAACAAAGAAAGCCCTTCTGATCTTCTGGAATGTTCCCCATTTTTCATCATGGAATCATAAAAATTCTCTGAAGACACATCCTGCACGAAACAATCACCAAGAAGCCTCACACCAGCCAATAATACAGGGAATAAGAGAGATTTGCTTTTATGTTTTTGCAGGACCAAGTCCTTGCTTCTTATCCCCCTTGAGATGTAGGCTTAAGTGTATATGTAAGTAAGTATATGCCTACTTCCCTTCTAATGCAAAGGGAGGATATTTTGAGGTCAGGAAAGGACCTTTCCAGTCTGTGAGACGGAAGCTTTGCCGTACAGAATGCGTTAACATCTACTAACTCTGAACCTACTAATGGGAGAGAGTCGTGGGATCCTTAAATTTAGAAGTCAAGTTCTTCCTTAATGGAACTCTGGAACATGAAGTCTCTTATTGCTAAGAACGACAAACAAACATTTTTAATACGTGGTGGGAGCGTGCCTAGCTGTTTAGGTACCTACAAGAACACCCAGAGATGTAAGGTCAGTGGAATTGCAATGTATGTGCATTTACAGAAATCAACTATGCATGTTCCTCAAAGAGAAAAAAGCAACCGTTTAAATGGAGCTTCTGGCCAGCAGGTCGCTCGACACTTATGAATATGAATGGATACAGGGCTCCCACTGAGCTCGGGGCGTGGTTCCAGTGTTTAAACATACAACACAAACATCTCTGCTCCATGTGTCACAGGTGAGGCCTGTGCTTTGTGAAACATGACTACAACAACCTCACTTGCTTGAATCCTCAGACACCAGCAGAAAGTAAAACTCTGTATACTTGCTGACGTAGGCTGGGCAGGTGAAGAAGCGGGATCAAGAACTAGACAGCTGCAGTATTTAAACGTCTCACCTCTGTGATCCATTCCTCCACTTTCCCTAGTAACCTGCGGGCAGCGGACTTTATAACTGCAAGAGACTGCAAGTTTCTGATTCCATTTGGACCAGAACACTTCTCTTCTGATGGCTCAGCATTCTATCCCAAACTGTTGACTATTTTAGTTCAATGATTCCCAGTTCTAACAGATCGCATGTCATGCAACTCTTTCTTTGCTCTAAGCACCATGTGGCTCACACAGACAACCTGTAAAATTAGGACGACTGATGGAAAAAGAGATCATATTTAGGGTTACCAGAGGCAAGGGTTAGGGGGAGGGAGAGTTGGATGAAGGTGGTCAAAAGGTACAAACTTCTAGTTATAAGATAAATGAGTGCTAGGGATGTGATGTACGATGTGATAAATATAATGAGTGCTGCCGTACGTTACATATAAGAGTGGTTAAGACAGCAAATCCCAAGAGTTCTCATCACAAGGAAGAATATTTTTTTCTATTTCTTTAATTTTGTATTTACATGAACTGATAGATGTTCACTAAACTTACTGTGGTCACCATTTCATGGTGTATGTAAGTTAAGTCATTACGCTGGACACCTTAAACTTACACAGCGCTATATGTCAATTATATCTTGATAAGACTGGGAGGAAAAAAATTAGGATGGATGAGACTTTTTTATGAGTTTGGGTGAAGAGACTATCACGACCTGAGTCTATTCTGAGAAAACAAACTACCCGAGATTCCAGTCACTTGAGGGACAAGAGACTGGTTACAGTTTTCTTAATAAGGATAAGGGATACTTTTTTGAAAGGCAGAACTTCACCATTTTTAAAAGGCAATAGGTGACTTCAGACAGTTTTTTTTAATGAAACGCAGAAAACTGACATATTCAAACCTTTCGGGCTTATCTCTAGGGTAGTTCTTCTCTAAAGTCAGATTTTCCCAGCCCCTCCAAGGAAGTCCTTGCTGCCTTTTAGATTGCTACGAAAGAGCCTCTCTCTGCGGGTCCGCCTCCTAGGCTGTAAACTGACTCCCATCCTTGGCCTTGAGTTAGATATAACATGTTAGGATGACAAGTTTGCTGAGGTAAATGAAAACTGACCACTCTGTTAACGGCTGGCTACTGTTAGTGCCTCTGCCTTTTAGATTTGGGAGGGAGAAAGTTCGGTGCGTTCTGATCACCTGCACCAGAGCCCTAGGGCAGGAGAGGGGAGCTTGGAAATGCAGATTCTTGGTCCTCGCTTCTGGCTTTGTGAGTTGGAATCCTTTGAGGTAGGGCTCCGACGATGTCCACCTCTTTTAAAACTCCCCAGGTAACTCTTCTGCAGCCCAAAGCTTGGGAACCTCTGCCTTAGCAATTCCACATTGCCATTCAGTTCCTGCATTAAGCCAGGCTGGGAAATTTTATTTCAAAGGATTACTGAGAAATCGGCCTTGTTACTGGTCTTAACGGAAGATAGAATTGATTTCATTCACTGAGGCCTAGTTTCTTGCTGTCTCTTACACACACACACACACACACACACACACACACACACACACCCCAAAGCCTTTAAATTTGAGTGTCTCCATGGGATTCTAACTCTGGAAGACATTTTTGCTTTCTTTGATAACACGGAAGAAAAAGTATCTAAAAGGAAGCTGACCATACAGATGCGGGGAAAATTCTATCCTCACTTTATAGAGAGGGAAATTGAGGCACAGAGAGTTTCATGACACGTCCGGGTGGTCTGGGTGGTAGAACTAGGATTTGAATCCTGCTGCGGGCCAGGCTCTAAAAGCTGTGAAACACTTCCCCTCAGGGAGAAGGGGTGGAGAGGGGACTTCCTCTCCTGTCCTTTACTACTACTAACAAAGCCTCAATCACAAGCATACAAACATCAATGCTTTGTCTCCAGATAGAAACATTTATATTAAGAATGGAGAAAGTCCCCATACATGAAGACTTCTGCGTCCCTAGTAAAACTTCTTGCATGGTGTCTAATAGGCAAACTGAACTCTGAAAGCCAAACTGTCCCCCGGAGACTGCAAAGTAGCTAATGTCCAGGCTGCAGGTGCGATTTTTGTTTTGGGCCCTCACCACGTGTTTAAACGATGTGAACTGGTTGTCAAAATCTAAAAATCTGGCTTCCCTGGTGACGCAGTGGTTGAGAGTCCGCCTGCCGATGCAGGGGACACGGGTTTGTGCCCCGGTCTGGGAAGACCCCACATGTCGCGGAGCGGCTGGGCCCGTGAGCCATGGCCAGTGAGCCTGCGCGTCCGGAGCCTGTGCTCCACAACGGGAGAGGCCACAACAGTGAGAGGCCTGCGTACCGCAAGAAAAAAAAAAAAAATCTAAAAATCAGGAGATTTTAAATGAAGACCGAGCTTTTCAATGTCTTCTGGAAAATGGGCCCATGAGATCTGCATTCCAAGCGGTGACAAGTAGCCGGAGCAGAGTGGTGGCTGCTCCCTATAAACTGCACTCTCTCCTCGCGCCACCGCCCCCACTGCTACCTACTGTCCTGCGACCAAGCTGCTTCATGCGTGGACATTCCCTGCCTAACCCCTGCAGCCCTTTGATTTTGCTACCCTGGGCCCTAACTCATCACATTCTTGTGGTAGGTTGGAACCTCACTGCACCAGCACCATATAAATAATTCTAGAGTTAGCCACAAGGTGAGCGCCGTCCACTGGCCTTTGTTATCGGATGTACTAGAAAGGACGTGCTAGCTTAGAGGCTGTGTGGTGTTTGGCTGAGGACAGTTTCCAGAGCCAGATTATGCCGGGCTTAACACCCGCCTTTACAACTTATTAGCTGTGAGACAGCAGGCAAGTCACTTCACTTCTCTGAGCCTCAGTTTCTTCATCTGTAAAAATGGGGATAATACTACCTACTTCATGGGGGTGCTGTGAGGACTCGGTGAGGGTTAATTCATATAAGAGCTTAGAACAGTATCTGGCATATGGTAAGTTCTATGTCAGGGTCAGCTGCTATTATTATAACCACTTAGCTCAAACACCGATCTGGGCAGTATGTATTTTCACAGGTCCCCAGGAGTCAGGCCAGGACTTGGCCTCGTTCCCCTGGAACACCGTCCTTTGAGCTCGGCTCATATGTACAAAGCCTTGAACTGTATTTAGTAGCATTTTAATCTCTGACGTCCTCCCCCAGCCATGTTGATAACCGTAGTAATAATAGAATAGATGGTTTGTATTTTTTCTTTACTACTAAGGAACAGATGCCAACCTATACACATTCTCATTAGCCTTCACAACAGCTTTATTAAATGGGCACTACTGTAATCCCCAGGTGACAGAGGAAGAAACTGAAGTTGAGAAAGGTAAGCAGTTGGCTGATGGTCCCACCGTAAGTAAGTGGTAAAGGGGGTACTTGTGTCCAGGAAGTCTGGTCCCAAACCCGCACCATTAGCTCCACAGCTCACAGCCCTGTGCTCACACACGTGTACAAGCACATTACGCTTTCCTTAAGAGGAAAGTTGGTGTGTTCACATCTATCTTTCAACTGTCTTTTCCTTCATAAGCCAACATCATCAATTTGCCATCTTGCAGGCAAGAAAGTTTGAGGTTCCTTTGATATTTTAGTGTCCTTTTCTCCTCTCTTTGGCCAAAGCCATCTATTTTTTTCCTTTATGACTCTTTGTATTTTGACATCTCCCCCCTCCATCCAACTGCCCGATTGCTCATGGATTTGGCTTGCCTGTTAGGAAGCTGACCTACTGTGACATCCACTACACTCTTGGTTGCCAAGGTGGGGTTGGCTGACCTGGCAGGCTAAAGGGTGTGCCGCTCCTCTCTTATCCACCCAGTGGGCCCTTCCTGAAACCAAGTCAGAAAGACTGATCTTCTCAGCTTGAGGGAAATGGTGTAGGAGGAACAGTGCTGCTCTGACAGAAGAGTGAAAGGATTTCTGAGTTCTTATCTGTTTTGCTAGGAGTTACGCAGTGAGACAGAGATGAATATGTACTTGCCATTTCCAGGTCTTGGTTGTCCATCACACTACCTTGCCCTCTGGCAAACCTCTGATGGAAAGTATCATTGATTCTAGCAGAGGGAGCCCATCTCAGCTGGTTGGAGAAATCAGAATAAATTTGTCCAAATCCAGAGAGAAACATCAACAGCACCCATCTCTTTATGAGATGAGAGCTCACTGAAAATACCAAACATCTGTGGAGACCCTTCTGCTCTTAAACTAAGAACAGTTAGGCTAGTTGGATGCAATGTCATGTAGCAAATCATTTAGCAGATTAGATGCTAAGGCAGAGCAAGTAATAACCTAAATATTCCACTTACTGCCCTACAGTTCTCACTCTCTTACAGTTTGGTCGGACTATGTGACTGCTGTTAGCCAATCAGTTATGAGCCTAAGTGACATGTGTCACTCCAGGGCTGAGGCAATGAAAACTCACGTGGGATTCTCTGGTTTTCCTGTCCCCTGTCTTAACTTGAGAAGCCCTCATGCTCTAGATCAGAGGTTGGAGAACTATGGCCCATGGGCCAGCTCCCTGTTTTTATAAATAAAGTTTTATCGAACACAGCCACACCCATCCATTTACAGATTGGATATGGCTGCTTCTGTGCTAAAATGGCAGAGCTAAGTAGTTGCAACTGAGATGCTGACAGTGGCCTAAAATATTTACTATCTAGCCCTTTAAAGGAAAAGTTTGTTGACTCCTGTTTTAGATAGAGCAGCTATAAGATGGTGGAGTTTCAGATAGCCTGGACCCTGAGTGACTGTGTGGAAGAGAGACCTTCCGCAAACCTACAAGGCCCATGGAACAGCAGTGAGGAAAAATCAAAACCCTTTTGTTTGGGATTGTTTGTTACTAAGCACAATCTAACCTATCCTAGTTGATTCCAGTGGACATTCAAGAAAAGGCATTTTAGGGGACTTCCCTGGTGGTCCAGTGGCTAAGACTCCATGTTCCCAATGCAGGGGGCCTGGGTTCCATCCCTGGTCGGGGAACTAGATCACACATGCTGCATCTAAGAGATCACATGCCACAACTAAAGATCCCGCATGCCGCAACTAAAAGATCCCACATGCCACAACTAAGAGTTCACATGCCATAACTAAAGATCCTGCATGCTGCAACTAAAAGATCACGCATACCGCAGCTAAAGATCCCACATGCTGCAACTAAGAGTTCACATGCCATAACTAAAGATCCTGCATGCTGCAACTAAAAGATCCCACATGCTGCAACTAAGAGCTCACATGCCATAACTAAAGATCCTGCATGCTGCAACTAAAAGATCCCGCATGCCGCAGCTAAAGATCCCACGTGCCGCAACTAAGACCTGGTGCAGCCAAATATATAAATTAAAAAAAATAAAACAAAAAAGAAAAGACATTTTACATTGGGAGGGATTAAAAAGCCTACTTACTTTCGTGCGAAGTGAACTGCACAAGAAATAGCAATGATGAGAAGGCCAATAATGATGGAGGCGAAGGCCACCCACTTGGCATTCCTCCCAAGCCGCTTGGATCCTTCGATGTCTCCATCATTGTAGCTGTTCAGAGACTGGAGGACACAAGGGAAGAGCTGGTGATGACAACCCACAGGGAAAGATATGGCTTCCCAGGCTGATCTGAGCAGGTGGCACGGTTACCACTTCCTCCAGGGAGTCTTCCTTGAACTCCCAGTCTGAGTTAACTTCCTCTTCTGTATTTCCTGATTACTTTCGTCTTAATACTTACCGTAGCATATTGAACAGACTGATTTGGCCTCTCCCATTAAGTGCTTTGTGGGCAGGGACCATTCCTTCTTGTTCAGCACAGTATACCGGTGCCCAGTGCAATATCTGTCATGTAGAAGATGCGCGATAAATATCTGTGTGATGAAAGGATGAATGGGTATATCTGTCTCATCCACTAGAAGAGGGGTTTGCAAACTATGGCCCATAGGCCAAATCCAGCCTGCTGTTTTTATAAACAAAGTCTGTATGGAATGCAGTCACAACCACTTGTTTACTATTGTCTGTAGCTGCTTTTATGTTACAACAATGGAGTTGAGTAGCTGGGACAGAGAGCATACTGTCTACCAAATCCTAAAATATTTACTAGTTGGCCTACGACAGAAAAAGATTGCCCGTTCCTACACAAGAAGGTCAGGGACATTGGCTGAACTGTTCACCTCTTTGCCCAAGCCAAGCTGCCATTCATCTGGCACCTACTCATACAGCTTTCCCAGCTGTTAAAATATTGGAATACTTTCGTACTGGTTGGTAAATAGCAGCTACCCGTCCCCAATGTCCCAGCCATCCTGGCCTCTCCTCTGAGTTACCCCAGGCTTCCCCATGATCCAGCAACTGCAGGGTATCAATGGGCTCAGCAGATTACCCTTGTGCAAAGGCCCAGAATCAGATTCTGTGCCCCTTTGAGCAATGTCTGGGCCATTGCAGGGACTCAAGAAATATGTATTGGCTGAATGCGTGAATGAATACATCCATTTCCCTACAGAATATGAGTTCATTGAAGGCATCTTGGAGTCCCAGGCAAAGTAGAGGTGCTCAGAGAATCCTTGCTGCTGAGCTGGAGGCCAGATGCCATTCTTCTCTCTTGTAATAAGCTCTCTTTATCGTAACTCCCATTGCTGAGAATTCCCCAAAAGTCATGCTGCAGCCCAAATAAGACTGGAAATATGCATTTATAAGTTGGGGACAGAGTGACCTGATCCATGCCGTGAACTGTAGGTTTCCGTGGGAACTCTATTCTTGATCCTGAAAGCTCAGCACTTCAGTAATAATCACCCTTCTTCATCGACTCTTAAGGGGAATGAGGCACATGCAGACAATTACAAGCCAGAGAAGTACCCAGTATACCACAGAGCTTTCTGCTTCCAGGACCTTCCATTAATTCTTGGACCCGGCCACCTTAGTCAGCAACAGGCTGGGAGACTCGCCTTTCCCAGGGAGTCTTGCTTTTAGGCCTCTTGTGTGAATGGGAGAGAACTTGCAACGATGCCAGGGACTGCCAGCAGGGTGAGCTCCAGAATTCTGTACGCTGAATTCTTGGAGTTCTTAACTCTGGGTGCCCATTAGAAACACTTGGATAGTATATTTTAAACAAATACAGATAGCTGGGCCCTATTCTGCAGAGACTCTGATTTAACTGGTGCAGGAACCAGACACCAGTTTTTCAAAAATTGTGGTGAAATGTACCTAACATAAAATTTACCATTTTTGGTGTACAGTTCAGTGGCACTAAGCACACTCACAGTGTTGTGCAAACATCACCATAATCAATCGTCTCAAACGAAAACTCTGCACTCAATTCAACACCTACTCCTCATTCTTCCCACCCTCCAGCCCCTGGCAACCGGCATTTTATGTTGTCTCTATAGATCTGACTATGCTAGGGACATTATACGAGTGGAATCATAGAATATTTGTCTTTTTATGCTTATTTCAATTAGCATAATGTCCTCAAGGTTCATCCATGTGGTAGCATGTGTCAGAATTTCCTTCCTTTTTAAGGCTAACATTCCGTTTTATGGATAGAGCACATTTTGTTTATTTACTTATTCATTGATGGATACTTGGGTTGCTGCCACAGTATTTGGCAGTCTCAGGATTGAAAAGCTTTGGTCTAGAGAGCTATCCTTAATATCCTGCAAGGTCAAGATGCTTACCACCTTAAGATTTAACCCAAGGAAGTGTGTCACAGAGTATGGGCTCTAAACGCAGAGAGGTCTGAGTTCAAATTCCATGTCTTATCAGCTGTGAGAATTAGAGCAAATTATCAAGCTTTCTAAGCCTTGGTGTCCTCATCTGTAAGTTGGGAGCAACAGTAATAACACCTCCTTCATATGAGAGGTGCTAATGAGTTAATGCAGGCAAAGTGGTTAGCATCAGTCCAGGACATAATATATGCTCAATACGTGTTACCTTTTATTGTGAATTGCCACTGCCTGTTTTATTCTTCTTCTAAAGCTGAGATCCTTGGTGTGCGATAGAATCATCTGGGCTACTTATCAGAATTACAGGTGATCAATCTCTACCCCTTGACAGAACAGAATCTGGGGACCCAAGTTTGGGAAACTTTGTTTTAGAGTCTTCACAATCAAAGTCAGTGCATAGAATCCTAGAACCCCAAATTGTGAGTTCATGATCAGTTTAAAATTATGTAGATTCAGACCCTCCCAAAATGATCATTATTCTATCATGCTACCTTGGAAAACCCAGTTTTCAGATTAGTTCTGGTGATGTTTGTGTTTTGCTGCAACCAGAGAAAAAATAATGAGACACCCCCCGCCAATCTCCCCACAAACATTGTCAACTCTTGGCTGTTTGGATGAAAAACCAGTTTCATGTTCTCAACAGCAGTGACAACGGAAGTGGGAAGAACAGCCAATGTGTGCCATGTTGAAGGGTACGTCTACATCTTTGCATTGCCCATGAGCACAGGTGAGATGGGGGCTACCCAGGCCACTTGACTTGTCTGCTGCAGGTCAGAAGAGTCATGCTGGTGCCTGGTTAAGGGGGATGTGAGTGCAAGACATGAGCAAATCCTGCCCAACCTCCATCACCTGTTGCCAGTCTGGCATCCTGTATGTGACCCTCCTCCCTGCAATTCACCATCCCTCTGGGGCTCATAAGGGAGATGTTGAGTCATTCCACGAATGGGTCCATGGTTAGCTTGAAAAACAGATGAAAAGCCTCTTTCAGTATTAACTGTGGACTCTTTTCTCCCCAGGAGTCCTCTAATGAATCCGTTTCTTCCTCTGGTTCTTGAAGAAGGGGCTGCCCATGGGTAAATCTGCTGGGTAGATGTAAGGATATGGGGGGAGGGATGAGGGTGAGATATTTTAGAACTCCCAGATTTCTACTCTAAAGGACTTCACTGGTGTGGGGCTTGGGCTTCAGGGTCATCAACTAACAATGAAGCAGGAAAGGATTAATTACCCCCCCTCCCCAATTCATTGGCTGTAATTCTTTTCTCTCCCAACTGGAATTGCATATTAAGTGTCTCCTGGCAGATGCTACAGACTGAAGTGGTAGAAATGGCTTTTAGAGAAAATGCATGGTTTATAAATCTTTTTCTGAAGAGCTTAAAAAGCAAACTATCCCATCTGCTGTGGAAGAACTAGAAAGAAACAAGGGATGGCTTCAATATTTAAAATTTATATGATCTTCTTAGTTCTTTCACAAATTATGAATGAAATTTGTGAACATGTAAAGCATTCAAATGCTACAGAAACATATGCAGTAAATAGTAAGCTCTTCTCCCAATTCTATTTCCCAAAGATAACAGTGTGGTATGTTTGCTTCTAGATTTTTTTCCCATGAATAATATGAAAGGAAAACAACTGACACTTTCTCCTGTTTTCATTATCACTAAGCACATCATGTATCACAGTCATGAGAAAGAAATAGTAATTTGTATCCTGAGATTAAACCAAGAACAACAGGTTAGTCTATCTAGCCCGCATCCCTCTGATATTGAAACCTTGAGTGTTTCCCCTAAGTCTTGGCAAAGAATTTCATCCTTGCCTTTTGCTATGTGGATGCCTAAACACAGGTCACTTCTTTTGTGGATATGTAATCTTTTGAGAAAGATACTGTTCTGCTTTACTTTTTAATCACGAACAGATTAATGTAAAACTTGGTAACCTTGGCAATTTTGCATTTGTTTCCTTTACATACTTGTGCTGTGCTTTTTATTCGGCTGGCTGGTCATTTTGAGGCTGGACTTCCTTATATTTCTTTTCAAATAAAATTTTTTCTTTTCTAGTTGCTTTGGACTCTGAGTTTTTCTTTGACAAAATGATAGTAACAGATAACATTTATTGAGCATTTATTATGTACCAGACACTGTGTTAAATACTTTTCAAGGGTTATCTCATTAGTCCTCATAACAACCCAGTGAGGCAGATGCTTTGTTTTCATTTTACTGATGGGAAAATTGAGGCACAGAGAAGTTATGATTTGCCCAAAGTCACGTAGCTAGTTTGGTTCTCTCTCTCTCTCTCAGAGCTTTTCATTTTTTCCTTTTCCTCTTAGTTAAAAATGTGAATAGTATTATACTATACTTGTTCTGAAAGTTGCTTTTTTCCACTTGTTATAGGGTGGGTGGCTTTCCAAGCTAGTGCTTCTGGGTCTATCTCATTCCTGTTTTCTTTCTCCAGTCATGATTTAAAGTATATTGATAAACTCCCTAATGTTGCATTATCCTTGATTCTTGGGGAAAATCTTAGTTTGTCATGATGCATTTTTGGTGGGTAACTTTTTGTTTTCAAACAACTTCAAACTTTCAGAAAAGTTGCAAGTATAGTTGTCTCATTCTTTTTAATGGGTTTGTAGTAGTCACTTAAATGGTCACACCTCACCAAAAGACATTTCAGTTATTTAAAGTTTGTGGCAGTTACATGATATGCTGCAGTGGACACCCTCATTCATATTTTTTGTACACATTTGAGCCTCTTTGGATGGATTCCTAGAAACGGGATTACAGAGTCAAAGGGTAGATGTATTTACATTTGGAGACATAGTCAAATCGCATTGCAAAAAAGCTATATAAATTTATATTCCCACTAACAGTATTTAAGTGTCCTTTCCTCCACAACCTTGCTAACACTGTATATTATCAATCTATTTTTGCCATTTTAACAGGTGAAAAAGAATCTCTAAATAACATTTCTTGATTAATAATGAAACTAAGTCAAATTCACACTTCCACTCAAATGTCACCTCCTGAGAGAGGCCTTCTCAGATGAGTTTATTTAAAACTCTCCCTGGTGACTAATACAGTGCCTGGAGATCAGTAAATACTTGTTGAATTAACAAATATATGTATGGATGTTTATTTGTCAAATGTATTTCTTCTTGATGAATTTTATACTTGTATCTTTTGTCTAGTTTTCTATTGGTTTGTCTTCTTATTGATTTGCAGGAGCTTTTTATATATTATAGGTCAGCAGTGTACAAAAGAAATATAATGGGGGCCACATATGTAATTTAAAATTTGCTGGTAGCCACATTAAAAAGGCAAACTTGGGCTTCCCTGGTGGCGCAGTAGTTGAGAGTCCGCCTGCCAGTGCAGGGGACACGGGTTTGTGCCCCGGTCCGGGAAGATCCCACATGCTGTGGAGCGGCTGGGTCCGTGAGCCATGGCCGCTGAGCCTGAGCGTTCAGAGCCTGTGCTCTGCAACAGGAGAGGCCACAACAGTGAGAGGCCCGCGTACCGCAAAAAAAAAAAAGACAAACTTAACTTTAATAATATATATTTTATTTAACCCAACATGTCCAAACTATTATCATTAAAAACTACGGCACTATTTCAAATACTCAATAGTCACATGGCTAGTGGCAACTCTATGAATAGCACAGAAGATAATATACATTAATCTGTTAGGTGTGCTGCAAAATTTTCTCCCAGTTTCTCCTGTTCTATTGTCTTTTTCCCTAAATTATAACTTTTATTTATTTATTTTTTAAACATATATTTTAAATTAATTATTTATTTATTTTTTGTTTATTTTTGGCTGCGTGGGTCTTCGTTGCTGCGCGCAGGCTTCCTCTAGTTGCAGCGAGCAGGGGCCACTCTTCGCTGCAGCGGGCGGCCGTCTCATTGCAAGGGCCTCTCTTGTTGTGGAGCATGGGCTCTAGTCATGAGGGCTTCCGTAGTTGTGGCACACTGGCTCAGTAGCTGTGGCACATGGGTTCTAGAGTGCAGGCTCAGTAGTTGTGGTGCACGGGCTTAGCTGCACCGTGACATGTGCAATCTTCCCAGACCAGGGCTTGAACCCGTGTCCCCTGCATCGGCAGCAGGATTCTTAACCACTGCGCTACCAGGGAAGTCTCATAACTTTTATTTTGATGTAGTTTAAGTTTCACAAAAAGTTACAAAGATAATACCAAGAGTTCCCATGTACCTTCCACCAAGCTTCCCCTAATGATGATATATATATATATATTTTTTAATAAATTTATTTATTTACTTTTGGCTGCATTGGGTCTTCTTTGCTACATGCGGGCTTTCTCTAGTTGCAGCGAGCAGGGGCTACTCTTTGTTGCGGTGCGCGGGTTTCTCATTGCGGTGGCTTCTCTTGTGGAGCACAGGCTCTAGGCGTGCGGGCTTCAGTAGTTATGGCACATGGACTCAGTAGTTGTGGCTCGAGAGCTCTAGAGAGCAGGGTCAGTAGTTGTGGTGCACGGGCTTAGTTGCTCCTCAGCATGTGGGATCTTCCCAGACAAGGGTTCGAACCCATGTCCCCTGCATTGGCAGGTGGATTCTTAACCATTGTGCCACTGGCGAAGTCCCCAATGATAATATTTTAAGTAACCATAGTACTTGGTCAAAACCAGGAAATTGACATTGGTATGATATTATTAACTCAGTTATAGACCTTATTCAGATTTCACCAGTTTTGACGTGTACTCCTTTTTTTGTGTGTTTGTGTGTGTGTGTGTGTGTGTGTATTGTTCTATGAAATTTTGTCCCATGTGGATTGGAGTGACCATCACCACAAAGGAATTCTCTCATGGAAGGTGTGGAGAAAAGGGAATCCTCCTGCATTGTTGGTGGAAATGTAAGTTGGTATAGCCACTATGGAAAACAGTATGGAGGTTCCTCAGAAAACTAAAAATGGAATTACCATATGGTCTAGCAATCCCACTCCTGGGCATATATCCAGACAAAACTATAATTCCAAAAAGATACATGCACCACTCCTATATTCATAGCAGCAGCACTATTCACAACAGCCAAGACATAGAAACAACCTAAATGTCCATCGACAGATGAATGGATAAAGATGTGGCATACACACACACAGACACACACACACACACACACACACACACACAATGGAATATTACTCAGCCATAAGAAAGAACAAAATAATGCCATTTGCAGCAACATGGATGGACCTAGAGATTATCATACTAAGTGAAGTAAGTCAGAAAGAGAAAGACAAATACCATGTGATATCACTTATATGTGTTATCTAAAATATGACACAAATGAACCTATCTATGAAGTAGAAACAGACTCACAGACATAGAGAACAGACTGTGGTTGCAAAGGGGGAAGGGGTTTGGAGAGGGATGGAGTGAGAGGTTGGGGTTAGCAGATGTGAGCTATTATACATAGAATGGATAAACAACAGGGTCCTACTGTATAGAACAGGGAACTATATTCAATATCCCATGATAAACCATAATGGAAAAGAATATAAAAAAAGAATGTATATATATGTATGCGTGTGTATATATATATATATATATATAACTGAATCACTTTGCTGTACAGCAGAAATTAACACAACATTCTAAATCAACTATACTTCAACTAAAAAAAAAGAAATTCTCTCATGTTACTCTTTGTAAGTCACACCCTCTCTCCATGTCCATGTTCATTGTCTTTTAACTTAGATTTGTGGCATTTGGATATTGCCCAGAGTTCCTTTCCAAGCTGTGAGACTTCCTCATAATTTCATAAACCGATGACCCTTATTTTAAGGTGCTAGATAGCAATTCGCTGTCTCTGTTCACTCTGCAAAGTATGTTAGAAAGAACCTTTAGAGGGACTTCCCTGGTGGTGCAGTGGTTAAGAATCCACCTGCCAATGCAGGGGACAAGGGTTTGAGCCCTGGTCGGGGAAGATCCCACATGCCGCGGAGCAGCTAGGCCCATGCGCCACAACTACTGAGCCTGCGCTCTAGAGCCCGGAACCACAACTACGGGCCTGGGGCCTGTGCTCCGCAACAGGAGAAGCCACTGCAATGAGAAGCCACCGCAGTAAGAAGCCCGTGTACCACAAGGAAGAGTGGCCCCCGCTCGCCACAACTAGAGAAAGCCCGTGCACAGCAACGAAGACCCAACACAGCCAAAAAATAAATAAATAAATAAATAAAATTTTTTTTTTAAATGAAGGACCTTTAGATTCTTTCCAGTTTTCATCTTCCACTGCGAGTCAAATGAACGTTTCTCAGCATGTAGAACAAATGGGCTGTCCTCACATTTTATAAGGTGCTGAGTCCCCAGTGGTGCCTTTTCCCTCTTCTGTGAGCCTGGGCTTGTGCTGGCAAAATATAAGTCATTACAAAACCTAAAAAGAGCTTCCAGGTCTTGGTCAGCTGCCTCGAGCCAGCAAAGGTCACACTTGGACAGAAAAGTGGGCAAGTTCCTTCCTCCTGTAGTAAATACTAGTGACGTCACGCTCACTGCGTCTAGTAATTTCAAGCTTATTTATACGTCCCTTCCCTGGATGGACACATGATACGCAAATACCCGGGAGCCAGAAGTGAGGGAGACTGTCTCTACGCCCAATCTCAGGAAGACTGCAGCAGGGACCAGCAAGACTGTGTTGTGAGGCCGTGCAGCCAAGCCTCCTGGCTACCTGTCAGAACGTACAGGTAATTTCCGGCACCCACACTTCCAAGGAGACACCCAGAATAACCCCGTAAATTGTGGTAACTGGGGTTGAACACCGATGGGTCCAGTGTTCTGGGAATTTGTGGCACTTTACATCAATGATACAGCTGCTCTCTTGTCCTGAGCCAGGAAAATACAGAAAGTACTTTGTCTATTCCCTCTGGTCTTTACAGCAGAACTCTTGCTGCATTCCACATGATGATACCAGCTGAGACAGCATCACCTATGCGGTGGCTGTCAGGTGAAGATCTGAATTGTAACTCTCTCAAGTTATACTTTTTATATTCCCTATATTGGTGGCTGTACCTTAGAATTGCCTATGGTCCCAAAAATGCCCATAAAAATTCCTATGCCCAAGCTCCATCCCAGATCAACTGAATTAGGATCTCTGGGGATAAGACTCCAGAATCAGTATGTTTTGGAAAGCTTCTCGGGTCATTGTGAGAAGAGTTGAGAACCACTATCCTGATGGACAGCCATTCATTCACTGAAAAGCTACTTATTAAGCGCCAACTATGTGTCAGGCACTGTTCCCTGCCCTCATGGAGCTTACATTCTGGTAAAGACTGAAAATAAATACTCAAACATGCAAATAAACAAGATTACAGAATATTACTAAGGTAGGAAAAATGGGGTGGTGGGAGGAAGGGAGGGAGAGAGAGAGAGAGAGGAAGGAAGATGAGATGAGGCTGGAGGTGAAGCCAGGGGCTATGATAGTTACAATAATGAATTATCATGCTAAAATAATAGATAATATTTATGGAGTGCTTATCCTCTAGAGTGCAGGCTCAGTAGTTGTGGTGCACGGGCTTAGCTGCACCATGGCATGTGGGATCTTCCCAGACCAGGGGTTGAACCCGTGTCCCCTGCATCGGCAGGTGGATTCTTAACCATTGTGCCACTGGGGAAGTCCCCAGTGATAATATTTTAAGTAACCATAGATTAGTACAGGCCAGGTCCTGACCTAATCATTTTATGTGCATCATATAATTGCACCTTCACAGTAACCTCATGGGAGCAAAACGTTTTATCCTCCATTTTATAGGTGAGAACACTGAGACTCAGAGAGAGGGAAGCAAATGATGTTTCTGTTGTCAAAGGCAACTTCCTAAGGGGCTACAAACTTAAGCAAAAGACAGTAAATTCACTGACAAAGCCCTTACAATAACTACTTCATTATGTCCCCCAAAACCCAAGAGCTAGATTTAATGCATTATTGATAACCCAGCACCAGATAGCTGACTTGATTCTAATAAAAATTTGGCCACTGATTAAAAAACTGGGGCAAATATATCTCTCATCTGAGCTACTGATCTCTCTGACAAAAACTCATTCATTTTCTTTGTTTTTTTCTAACACCAAACGTGCTCAGAATTTCCACGTTCACCCTCAAATAAAACTAGCCCCCAAACACCAAATAATAACAATGGAAGACACTGTCAGTTATTTTTTATTTTGGCTTCCTGGTCATTATGGATTCAGTAAATTAATGCACGTAGGTGCTTAGACCAGTGGTTGGGAAATAATACCAATAAGTATGAGCTATTATATTGATATTATTATGTCATATGCCAACTGAGGAAGATGAAAACAAATGAGCTATTAAATATACTTCGGTAGAGTCCACATCCCCTTGCCCAATTGCCCTCCTTCATGATTTTTCCCAGTGTTAAGAAAAAAAGACCTCAATAAAAATCAAGAGTTCCACCATTAAGTCCCCTTTCCTCCTTGGTAAGGCACAGAAGGTGCATTTCTGTCACTTGGGACAGGTAGCAGAGTGACGCCTTAGCAGTCAGTGACATCTTAGTGGAAAGTGGCTTTTCTGGAAAGCTCCTGATATCTGATAGCATGTGAGGGGATGGGACTGGAAGCTCTGAGCGGCCTCCCATCGTTGGCTCCCCTTGCCCTTGGGGAGAGACTCATATTCTCATTCTCAATTGTGGCCTTCCAAGCCCTCCAAGGCCTGGCCCGTGGCATGCTTCTCCAGCCTCTTCTGGAGCCCTCCTCCCTGCTCACCCCCTACCTCCTTCCTGGCCCTGGTCCTCGTCTAGGTTATTTCCTCTGCTTGGAGCTCTCTTCCCTGTCCGTCCCATGTGGCCAATGTCTGCTCATTCTTCCTGTCTCAGCTTACAGGTCAACTTCCTCAGGGCAGCCTTCTCAGGTCACCCCATCCTAAGTAGGTCCCTTGATCTAGGCTCTGACTCAGCCCTGGTCTGTTTCCTTCTGGAAAAGGACAATCAAAATGGAGTTGGTATTGCTAAGAGAGCTCTCAAGGCCACTAAGAAAGTGTGACTTATGCACATCTCAGCCTGGATGGAATCTGAACTTTGACCATTTATGTCTTTTTTTTTTTTTTAACAGTCATGCATTTTATTTAATCTTTCTACCTCCTTTGCATTTGAATTATTTCATAATATTACTTGTTTAACCATATCCAGGTCAATTATCATTCTTCTGAGAACAAAGACATAATCAACATAAACAACGCATAATTCCCTATTCTTAATGTTGTTTGCTAATATAATACCTTTTCTCAAAGAAGGTGATATTTTTTAACATCTTTATTGGAGTATAATTGCTTTACAATGGTGTGTTAGTTTCTGCTCTATAACAAAGTGAATCAGTTATACATATACATATGTTCCCATATCTCTTCCCTCTTGCGTCTCCCTCCCTCCCACCCTCCCTAACCCACCCCTCTAGGTGGTCACAAAGCACCCAGCTGATCTCCCTGTGCTCTGCGGCTGCTTCTCACTAGCTATCAGTTTCTTTACATTTGGTAGTGTATGTATGTCCATGCCACTCTCTCACTCTGTCCCAGCTTACCCTTCCCCCTCCCCATATCCTCAAGTCCATTCTCTAGTAGGTCTGCGTCTTTATTCTCATCTTGCCCCTAGGTTCTTCATGACCTTTTTTTTTTTTTTAGATTCCATTCATATGTGTTAGCATACGGTATTTGTTTTTCTCTTTCTAACTTACTTCACTCTGTATGACAGACTCTAGGTCCATCCACCTCACTACAAATAACTCAATTTCATTTCTTTTTATGGCTGAGTAATATTCCATTGTCTATATGTGCCACATCTTCTTTATCCATTCATCTGTTGATGGACACTTAGGTTGCTTCCATGTCCTGGCTATTGTAAACAGAGCTGCAATGAACATTGTGGTACACGACTCCTTTTGAATTATGGTTTCAAAGAAGGTGATTTTTTTAAAAAAAATTTTTTTTTAATTTTTATTGGAGTATAGTTGATTTACAATATTGTGTTAGTTTCAGGTGTACAGCACAGTGAATCAGTTATACATATACATATATCCACTCTTCTTTAGATTCAACCACTTACGTCTTAATGTAGCGTCCAGAACATCTGCCTGCTGTTCCAGAAACTCCAGATACTTATCAGACACTTACCCTAAAATAACTCATGTCAGTGCATCCCTTCAGGACAAGCTATTTCCTTTCTTGAGTCAGAATCAATCATAATTCCTGCCAGACAGCTTTAACAGCCTTGTGGCTTTTGCCTTTATAAGTCCCTGACTCTTTCTCTTCCCTGGAACATTCTTTCAGTTTCATCTGAATCTATGTCTCCTCAATTGCAATTCCTAACATCCCAATGAGCTCTTTGCTTATTTGCAGGCTTCTGCGTTTTCTTGGTCAACAGCTCTTGGTGTGACTCACGGTTATTGACACTGTTGCTTATTGACCTGAGTGTGTGCTACTGTGAGCTCCATGAGGGCAGACACCACGTCTCTCTTTACTCACCACTCCCTTTCTAGTCCCTAATGGAGGGCACTTAGGGTTCCTTTAATTCCCTTATATGAGGTCAGAAAACCAAACAAATCCACAAGCAAAGCAGACAGACACCAAAACAAAACAATCGACCAGCATAACTTTCTGACCAACCAAGACGACCTGTTATTTTGGTACTGGCAGAACAAAGGGTAAACTGAGTCACCTAACTTTCTGTGTCAGAGTTCCGAAGGGTGGGCTTCTGCCTTAGAATGGCAGACACGGGTTTGCTGTCTGAATGACCAGAAGAAAGAGTTTTTGGCTCGAGGTCAAGCACTCATGAAGGAATTTTAGTTCTTTAGCCTTCACTTTATAGGACAGAGTCACTGGCGATTTTTCACTTAAATGGAACCTACCCTCCCAACATTTGTATGTGTGTATGTGAATTGTGCTCTGCCCAATTTTATTACAGACGTTATACAACAGATATATGGATCTTTAATATGGTAGCAGCTGAACCCAAAGGAGAATAAAGCCTTGGAAGGATGGATCCGAACCTCAGTTTTCCTCACTCGCAAAATGGGGATAATAGTACCTACAACACAGGTTGGTGGTGAGACTTAACTGAGATGAGTATAAAAGGGCCCAGCATTATCTCGCGTAATTCTGAAAACAATGCAAAGAGGTCTGTGTTAACATTCCTGTCGTAGAGGTGGGAAAACCTAGACCCAGAGAAATTAGGTGAAGGGATAGAGCTGGGACCTGAACCCAGGAGTTGAGTACAGAGCCTGAACCCTCACAGTGTCTGCTTTGAATCTACTGCCAGCCTAGTGTTCACATCGCAAGGCAACGGAGAGAAAGGCTACAGGCAAAAAAGGAAGGGTTTCGCTAAAAGCTTTGCAACACGCAGACAGTTCCCTCCAACAAGGGCCACAAAGCAAGTGAAAGAAACAAGGCCCAGACCACCCACTAAAAGAGGAGAAAATATTTGCAAGTTAGATATCTGATAAGGGACTTATATCCAGAATATATAAAGAAGTCTTACAACTTAACAATAAAAAGACAAACAATTAAAAATGGGCAAAGAATCTGAATAAACATTTCTCCAAATAAGATATACAAACAGCCAACAAGCACATGAAAAGATGCTCAATCTCATCAATCATCAGGGAAATGCAAATCTAAACCACAACAAGATACCTACTAGGTTGGCTAGAATAACGAAGACAGGCGATGACAAGTATTACTGAGGATGTGGAGAAACTGGAAGCTTCATACATTGCTGGTGGGAATGTAAAATGGTGCAGCTGCTTTCGGAAAAAAAAGCAACTGACAGTTCCTCAAAAAGTTAAACAGAGAGTTACTCTATGACCTGACAATTCCACTCCTAGGTATATACCCAAGAAAATGGAAAGCCTATGTTCACACAAAAGTTGTACATGAATATTCATAGCAGCATTATTTATAACAGCCCCCCAAATGGAATACTCAAATGTCCTTGTTTCTTTTAAAATTTACTAGCCCAAGCCCAAACCCTGTTCAGATTCTTTACTAACTGAATACCCAAAACCTAAGTTTGTCCTGTCGCTTCTTCACAAATTTATTGTTTCTTTGTCTGAAAGGTATCAAAGCTGCCTACCTTGGCCACTTCTTTGGTCCCATTTCTAGAGAACTCTGTGTGCACAAATTAAAATTTGTTTCTTTTTCTCCTGTTAATCTGTCTTGCGTCAATTTTATTATTAGTCCAGCCACAAGAACTCAAGAGGGGTAGAGGGGGGAAATTTCCCCTCCCTGACAAAGCCAAACATGAAAGATCACATAATGTATGATTCTATTTATATGAAATATCCACAAAAACTAAATTCACAGAGACAGAAAATAGATTAGTGCTTGCCAGGATCTGGGAGGACAAGGGGATGGGGAGTGACTGCTAATGGGAATGGGATTTCTTTTAGGGGTGGTAAAAATTTATTGGAATTAAATAGTGGTGATGATTGCACAACCTCGTGAATATACTGATACCAAAACCCACTAAGTTGTACACTGCTTTGTTTTTAAAGAAACAAGACCAAGTGATAGAGCTTTTGCACATTGAGGGCTCCAGTGGGTCAATGATGGAGCCCAAAGAAACTGGCAGGATCTGGCAAGAGATGGTGGCAGGGCTTAGAATCAGCATGGGGGTGCCTGGCGGTTACCCCAGAGCCCACCGGAAGCAGCAGCCAGGCCTGCACGTGTTAATGGCTTTGTGTGAGCATGTGAGAAACATCTCCTAGAAATATGGAAAGAAATTCAGTGGGAAGTTGATTTAGCAGGGAGGGATAAAAACCAGTGAATCCTGGGCTATTGTGTATAAATGTAAGCCCCATTTAAATGCACAGGTCATTAATGCCCAGGGAAACTGGGATCCAGACAAAAACAGATCCTGCTTCAGGGACCAAATTAACTTTGAGTAATTGTTCTAATTTGGAATGATGGTCGATGTAAGAGTAAACCAAGAATTGATGCTAAATCTGGGAACAGGCTGGCTTGAGACCAAAGCAAAGTTAATGGTCTGTTAAGAGCTCTTGTGTGACATCCCACTGGATAACAGAGCCCTACCTTTCTATTTATTTATTTATTTATTTATTTTTTGCAGTATGCAGGCCTCTCACTGTTGTGGCCTCTCCCGTTGCGGAGCACAGGCTCCGGACGGGCAGGCTCAGCGGCCATGGCTCACGGGCCCAGCCGCTCCGCGGCATGTGGGATCTTCCCGGACCGGGGCACGAACCCGTGTCCCCTGCATCGGCAGGCGGACTCTCAACCACTGCGCCACCAGGGAAGCCCCCTACCTTTTTATTTTGTGGCCTATTCTGGGATTCCTTCCTGGGGGAGTTAAATCCATTTTAAGTGGATGACATAGATGTCATAGCATATGTCCCTGGAACACACAAAGCTTATTCCACCCCAGGGCCTTTGCACCTCCTGGCTCTGTCCAGGTCTTTCCATGGCTGGCTAGTTCTTATCCTTTAGTCTTTGCCCATTACCCTTTCTAAAGTAGGTTTTCTTCACCACCTGCCCTCACTAATCCTTCTCTCATACTTCCCTGTTTATTCTCTTCACAGCGCTTATCACTCTGAAACGATCTCGTTTATGTGCTAACTTGTGTATGGCCTGTCTTCCCCGACTCGTATGTAAGTTGCCAAAGAGCTGAGACTTTGACTGTCCCATTCGACAAGCAGGGGAAGGCTGTGGTTGTCCTGTGCTGCCCATGGAGGATTGGGTAATTCTGCCCAATTTGGGGGCAGAGTAGATCCCTTTGGTTGTGAGTCTGAAGCCACATGCTCCAAACACCTCCTCTGTTTTATTTCCTGTGTTTTATTTCTTAAGTGATTCAGAATTCTTGAGGGGAAGCAGTGTTTAATTTGCTGACCTAATATGTAGACTGCTTTTAGTCACGAGAACCCGTTAGCTCACAGATGTCCAGTGTCAGCTGTATTTATCTACCTGGTCGCCAGTGTCTGGCACATAGTAAGTGTACAAAAACTGTTGAATGAATGAATGAATGAATGAATGTGTGAGAATCCCCGTTCCCTGCTTTCTACCCTTGAGAAATGTCAGCTGAAAATTTCCCAGGTCCTGTGCCACCTTCTCTAAGGGAAGTGAGCACACTCAAGTGATGCTTCTTTGTGTTGACTTAAATCTCTCCTCCCTCGTCTGAATTCCTTCTTCCAGCTTTTCTCTTTGAACTTCAGAGCTAACTGCCACGCAATCGGCTTCCTACCATGGTGGCAGGGGCGAGGAACGGCCATAAATGGAAGAGAAGCCTGGCGACCCAGGCTTTCTCTGTCTTTGGCAATGCAGATGTCTGTTTGCCACATCCTGCCTCCTCTGTTTTCCTTCTCATTGATAATGGGTCTTGGACTTTGCCACAATCAAGCACAGATGTGGAAGAGATTTTTTGGGGGGGTTCATGGGATGTCTGAAGTGATGGAGACATCCTCTCTGGTGTCTGCCATTTCCCTCTGTTGGTAGATCCTTACTGAGGAGATAGTGTGGCTCAAGGGAAAATATTATGAACCACGTGTCCTTCAAAAGCACGAAGAACTCATCTCAGGAGCATCAGGGGTCTTCTAAGTGGGTGAGAGACAGAACAAACAAATGGGCTTAACTATGGAAAGCAGTATGGAGGTTCTTGAAAAAAATTAAAAATAGAACTACCA
Source organism: Monodon monoceros (assembly GCF_005190385.1). Lineage (NCBI taxonomy): Eukaryota > Metazoa > Chordata > Mammalia > Artiodactyla > Monodontidae > Monodon > Monodon monoceros. The sequence goes on along the minus strand of NW_021703765.1, from coordinate 77,305,651 downwards.
CATGATATAGCAATTCCACCTGTGTGTATATATTCAAAGGAAATGAAAACAGGATCTTGAAGAGATATCTGCACTCCCATGTTTATTGCAGCATTATTTGCAAAAGCCAAGATATGGAAGCAACCTAAGGGACCATCAATAGGTGAGTGGATAAAGATGTGGTATATATACACACATACAATGGAATACTATACAGCCATGAGAAAGAAGGAAATCCTGCCATTTGCAACAACATGGATGGACCTTGAGGACATTAGGTTAAGTGAGATAAGTCAGACAGAGAAAGACAAATACTGTATGATATCCCTTATATGTGGAATCTAAAAAAGCCAAAGTCACAAAAACAGAGAGTAGAGCGGTGGTTACTAGGGCCTGGAAGCTGGGGACCTGGGGAGATGTTAAGTGTACAGATTTGCAACTAGTAGATAAACAAGTCCTGGGGATCTAATCACAGTACTGTGATTATAGACAATGCTGTATTATAAACATCAAACTTCTAAATATCAAAGCGACTAGGTCTTAATTATTCCCACCATGAAAAAAGAGAAGGTAATGATGTGACATAATATAGGTGTTAGCTAATGCTATGATGGCAATCGTATTGCAATACATAAATGTATCATACCAAAATGTTATACATGTCAAACTTACACAAAATTACATGCCAATTATATCTCAATTAAAAAAAAAAGTGGGCTTATATTAGTGGAGGTGAGCTTCTGCTTAGGTAAAACCCCAGTAAAATCAGACCCAAAACAACAAAACGGCTATTTTCTAACCATTTCCTTTGGGCAGAAACTGTGCTAAGCTGTGCTTTCTCTATCCTTAGAGATTTTCAAGACTAGAACAAAACATCAGAATAAAATAGCATTTGTCTTGACTGAGCTACGGAGCTGACCATTTCAGCTTCATAAGAACATATGGGGCTTCCCTGGTGGTGCAGTGGTTGAGAATCTGCCTGCCGATGCAGGGGACACGGGTTCGAGCCCTGGTCTGGGAAGATCCCACATGCCGCGGAGCAACTAGGGCCGTGAGCCACAACTACTGAGCCTGCACGTCTAGAGCCTGTGCTCTGCAACAAGAGAGGCCGCGATAGTGAGAGGCCCGCGCACCGCGATGAAGAGTGGTCCCCGCTTGCCGCAACTGGAGAAAGCCCTCGCACAGGAACGAAGACCCAACACGGCCAAAAATAAATAAATTAACAAACCAATGAACCGACATTAAAAAAAAAAGAACGTATGAAGTAGAAGTAGCACCACCCTTCAAGGTGGAGAAGGATTCACTTATCTACCACTACCCCTTCTTCCTTCTTGCTGAAGATTTTTATTGTCTTTAGAAAAATCCTTATTTCTGACTAGAAATGAAGTCTAAACATTTATTATAGAAAAATTGGAAAATAGTAAAAACTTATTATAGTAAAATCTGAAGTTATAATAGCCAAGGTTTACCAAGTACTTTGCATATATTATCCTATTGCATTCACAGGGCAACCCCTTGGAGGTAGGTGATATATATTTTTTTAAATAAATAAATTTATTTATTTTTGGCTGCATTGGGTCTTCGCTGCTGCATGCGGGCTTTCTCTAGTTGCAGCGAGCAGGGGCTACTCTTCATTGCGGTGCACAGGCTTCTCATTGCAGTGGCTTCTCTTGTTGCGGCGCACAGGCTCTAGGCGTGCAGGCTTCAGTAGTTGTGGCACGCGGGCTCAGTAGCTGTGGCTCACGGGCTCTAGAGCGCAGGCTCAGTAGTTGTGGCGCACGGGCTTAGTTGCTCCGCAGCATGTGGAATCTTCCTGGACCAGGGCTCGAACCCATGTCCCCTGCATTGGCAGGAGGATTCTTAACCACCGCACCACCAGGGAAGTCTGGAGGTAGGTGATATTGTTTCCAATTTACAGATGAGGAAACTGAGGCTCGGAGGTTAGTTAGCTTCATCAATGTCACATGACAGCAAGCAGGGAGCCAGGAATCAAACCCTGGTGGACCTGATAATAGCATTTGTGCCCTTAACCTTTACAGTTATAACACTGTCCATATTCCTGCCACTTAGAATCACTGTAGACATTTTGGAATGCTTTCCAGACTTTTCCCCCCATGCATGTTCATGTGTGTGTGTGCATATAGGTGTGTGGATACTTTTAATTGACAGAATGTGTAAGAACGTGTGATCTTACTGCATATACAACTTTATATTGTCTTTTTTCACCTACTTGATCTTTTACTTTAAACATTCCCCTGCATCATAAAAATTCCTCAAAAGCATGATTCTAACAGTTATAAAATATTCTATGTTCTAAATGTATGTATTATAATTTAGTCAATCTCTTCTGTTGGAATCAATCTTTATCTCCATCTTTAATCTTTCACATTTAAACCACAACAATGACAAACATCAATTAAGCAGTTACTCTGAGCCAGGCACCATGATTCATGCATATTAACTCACTTCATAATTCATTTCATAACTAATGCTGGGATGAACATCTAATATGTAATGCTATGCCTCTCCACTTAGTTAATTTTTAAAAAATTTTTAATCTCTTGGTGAAGCTTTCTTTGTATAGATCTTGCTTGTTTCCTAGGTTTATTTCTGGTATTTAAATTTTTTATTTGCTATTGTGACTTTGCCAGTATTTTGATCTATTGAGTTGCCAATACTGAAATCCTAATTTTAGAACATGTTCCCTTTGCTTCAAAACACCTATTCTCTCTTTCAAAACCATGCTCATCTTTATCATCCCTTTATCTCTAGTAGATATTTGCCTAATGGGAAGTAAGTAAGGTTTTCTCTCTTTCTGTGTGTGTGTGTCTCTCTCTCTGCCTCTGTTTCTCTCTCTCTCTCTCTCTCACACACACACACACACACACACACTCACTCACACACCTGTGCAAACTTACATCCATGTCTGAACATAGTCGGAGATACTTCTGTCCAGGTGTAAGAACTCTCTTTATATAGATCAATATTGTCTTAGATCCCAAACTCCCAGAGAGCAGGTTCCATCAAAATAGCCTGATGGATGTGGGTACTCGGTAAATATTTTTAGTAATAATGTCTGAGTTTTCAGAGGACTCTGGGGTTTCTTGTTTAGATTTTGCTTGCTCCTAAGTTTCTTTGCCTAAAGGTAGTGCTGGGAATTCAGAGACTAAGCTTTTAGATCATAAGGCACATTTCCTTGTCATCACCATTCATCTATTCATGCTAATCTGTCTCCTTCTTGGGCTTCTGGGCTGTTTCTCTCTATAAATATCTTCAAGGACAAGTGAGAATTGTCCTTTTGCCTGTCTATCACTAAAATAAAAAAACTAGAGAGAAATTCTGCCAGGCTTGATGGAGAGTATTACATGAATGTTTCTTATATCAATGGAGCAAGGCTATTAAAAGAAAAAGCTCTCAGAACATCAAGGCTGTGTTCCTATCCAAGGGCAAGCATGGTCATCTGATTATAATGCTTCAAGAGGCCAGACTGTAAACTTCATGGGGGTGAGGACTGTCATGTGTGATTTTGTCCACTAGGGTCGCCTTTCAGAGCCTTGTTTCCTCATGGATAACCGGGGAGAACCGCTTTCGTCTGTGTCTCGCTGGAATTTTGTGACGAACAAGTGGAATTGTGTCCATGTGAAAATGCTTTGAGAAGTAAATATATATGGACAAATGTAACAATACTAATAATACTAATAATAACAGCAATAGCACACTATCAAAATTATCCAGAACAAAGAACAAATGAAGTTATCAGAAGAGGCAGTTAAATATAGGAGGTGTCCTTTAGTTTGGGGAATAGAAAGCAGGAGGTAAAGGGTAAAGGAAACAGAAAGACAAATTTCTGAATTCCACCTGTAGAAAAGAAGCTAATGAGGGAGGAGGAACATCAGCAGAAGTCTGGCTGGGGGACACATTACAAATATCTGCGTTGGGACTTCCCTGGTGGTCCAGTGGTTAAGACAATGCACTTCCAATGCAGAGGGTGCAGGTTCGATCCCTGCTCAGGGAACTAAGATCCCACATGCCACGTGGTGTGGCAAAAACTATATATATATCTGTGCTGGGCTCAGCATCAAAAAAAACCAAACAAGCCAGTCAAAATATGGGCAGAAGACCTAAATAGACATTTCTCCAAAGAGGACATACAGATGGCCAACAGGCACATGAAAAGACGCTCAACGCTGCTAATTATTAGAGAAATGCAATTCAAAACTACAATGAGTTATCACCTCTCACCAGTTAGAAGGGCCATCATCAAAAAGTCTACAAACAATAAATGCTGGAGAGGGTGTGGAGAAAAGGAAACCCTCCTAACACTCTTGCTGGGGAACGTAGATGGGTGCAGCCATCATGGAGAACAGTATGGAGGTTCCTTAAGAAACAAAAAATAGAGCTACCGTATGATCCAGCAATCCCACTCCTGGGCATATATCCAGAAAAGGTGAAAACTCTCATTCAAAAAGATCTATGCACCCCAATGTTCATAGCAGCACTATTTACAATAGCCAAGACATGGAGATAACCTAAATGTCCATCGACAGATCAATGGATAAAGAAGATGTGGTGTCTGTGTGTGTGTGTGTGTGTGTGTGTGTGTGTGTGTGTGTGTGTCTGTAGTAGAATATTACTGAGCCATAGAAAAGAATGAAATAATGCCATTTGCAGCAACTTGGATGGACCTAGAGATTATCATACTAAGTGAAGTCAGACAGAAAAAGACAAATATCATATATCACTTATGTGTAGAATTTTTTAAAAATGATACAAATGAACTTATTCACAAAATAGAAATAGACTCACAGACATAGAAAACAAACTTACGGTTACCAAAGGGGAAAAAGAGGGGGAAGGGAGAAATTGGGAATTTGGATTTAACAGATACACACTACTATATATAAAATACATAAACAAGAACCTATTGTGTAGTACAGGGAACATTCAATACCTTGTAATAAACTATAATGGAAAAGAATCTGAAAAAGAATATACATATAAAGCTGAATCACTTTGCTGTACACCTGAAACACTGTAAATCAACTATACTTCAATAAAAAAATAAAAGCACAACATCTGAGCAGGAAAATAAAAAACTGTGTTGGAAGAAAGGTAGAGAGGTGGGTCTTTAGGCAAGAATGTTAGGGATGAAACACCCTGCATTATTACTCTAATAGCAACAACGGATCAACTCATTAAAAGTGAGAACCAATGTATCATTAAGAACAGTATTTCCCAAAGTGTGTTCTGTGGCGTATTAGCCTGAGGATCAAAAGATGCTAGGGCACATGCTTAGTAAATGTCCTATGCTATACTGTTCCATCCAAGAGCCACAGGAAACAGCGGTTGGCCAAAGGCTTCACAAGACCTCCAAGGAAAGCAAACAGTTCACTTTTGCTTAACTTAGCATTTGACTTCTCAATTTTCCCCCATATTCCCTACCCCTTTTTTTATTGATAAAACTTGTTTATATCAGGCAGAACCAGTTGTTTGAGAAGCATGGTTTTGGAAAATATGGTTTAATTCCTGAACTTGCAGAACTGGAGATTCCAGATATATTCAGGCTCCTGCTCTGAAGGCATCATACTTCTGGATGAGCAGCTTTGAACTGAAGAGTGTTAGTTGAGAACAGAAATCAATTTCCAAAGGTGGACCCACTGGCCTGCAGTGTGTGGGGTGCTGGTAAGCTCCAGATGAGCCAGGAAAGCTATCCTTGGGAACCAAGCCTTGGCTAACTTCTCAGCAATGCTTGGCATTAGCCTGGGTCTCCTGGATATTTTCCAAAAAAGTTTTGGCAGAAACACAGAACAGAGAGGGGAAGGGAGTGTAATCCTCAGAGATAAAGGTAGGAACAAATTTCGGCCTCGGGAGCCATTCATTCATCCGTCCATCCATTCATTCATCAAGCATACATTACTTATCAACACTGTGCTAAGTTCCCGGGGCTAACAGTGCAGCCACAAGGGGTGCAGAGAAGGAAATGTACTCTGAGAGAAATCTGTTCAGAGTATAGTGAGTACAACCTAGGGTGAGGGCAACAGGGCAATCAAGAAGGGCTTCACGAAGGAGGTGACTTTCCAGCTGAGCTTTGAAAGAGGAGTGAAATCTGCATTTTAACAAGAGCTTCAAGTGGCTATATTTTGAGGAGCACTGTTCTAGGATATGAGCCCTCCTACCTGGCCTTCTCTTGAGGACTAGTTGAAGGTGTCCTTCAAAGTCATCGTTAAAATTCATTACAAGTCATGGATAAAGAAAGTGTGGTGGATATATACAATGGAATATTACTCAGCCATTAAAAAGAATGAAATAATGCCATTTGCAGCAACATGGGTGGACCTAGAGATTGTCATACTGAGTGAAGCAAGTCAGAGAAAGAGAAATATCGTATGATGCCTCTTATATGCAGAATCTAAAAAGAAATAGTACAAATGAACCTATTTACAAAACAGAAACAGACTCACAGACTTAGAGAACGATTTATGAGAACAGACTTATGGTTTCCAGAGGGGAAGGATGCAGGGAAGGGATAGTCAGGGAGTTTGGGATTGACATGTACATGCTGCTGTATTTAAAATGGATAAGCAACAAGGACCTACTGTACAGCACAGGGAGCTCTGCTCAATGTTATGTGGCAGCCTGGACGGGAGGGGAGTTTGGGGGAGAATGGATACATGCATACGTATGGCTGAGTCCCTTTGCTGTGCACCTGAAACTATCACAACATTGTTAATTGGCTATACTCTAATATAAAATAAAAACTTAAAAAAATTTATTACAAGTCAGGCATAGTTTGCTTATGAACGAATGACAAACTGCACCTCAACCATGGCCTGTTTTGCCAGCTCATCTAATAGCTGCCGTTTTGTTATCTGGGCAATGTTTAACAACTTTGGGAGGGACTTTCTTTTTTCCTTAACAACAACAAAAAAACCTTTTTATTATGTAAACTTTCAAACATATTAAAAAATTAACAGAATAATGTAACAAAACTCCATGTTCCCATAACCCAGCTTCAACAACCATCCATTAGTGGCCAATCTTGTTTTATCTATATCTCCCATATTATAACAAAGCCATTATAAAATTTTATCAGTAAATTAAAATGTTTTCTTTTCTTTTCTTTTTTTTTTTGCGGTACGCGGGCCTCTCACTGTTGTGGCCTCTCCCGTTGCGGAGCACAGGCTCTGGACGTGCAGGCTCAGCGGCCATGGCTCATGGGCCCAGCCGCTCCGTGGCATGTGGAATCCTCCCGGACCGGGGCATGAACCCGTGTCCCCTGCATCAGCAGGCGGACTCTCAACCACTGCACCACCGGGGAAGCCCTAAAATGTTTTCTTTTACAGGAACACACAGATTATCATGTTGTACCTCTAATAATCTAGGACTTATTAGATTGAAAGGACCTACTGAAAGGATCCTAACAGCAGTTTAAACTCTATATTCCCAAATACCAAGTGTCAGTGGCCACCCTCTGCCACATATTGGGGAAACTTATGAAAGTAGCCATCCAGGCAAGGGGCTGCTTGGGTGAGGCGCATATCTAAAATTTATGGGTATTGGGGCTTCCCTGGTGGTGCAGTGGTTAAGAATCTGCCTGCCAATGCAGGGGACACAGGTTCGAGCTCTGGTCCTGGAAGATCCCACATGCCGCGGAGCAACTAAGCCCGTGTGCCACAACTACTGAAGCCTACGCGCCTACAGCCTGTGCTCTGCAACAAGAGAAGCCACTGCAGTGAGAAACCTGTACACTGCAGTGAAGAGTAGCCCCGGCTCGCTGCAACTAGAGAGAGCCCGCACACAGCAACGAAGACCCAACGCAGCCAAAAATAAATAAATAAAATAAATAAATTTATTAAAAAATAGAAATCTATGGGTATTTATAATAGCGCTTTCCAACAAAGCTGACACAATTCAGGCAAGGTCTCTGTCATCTGAAACCATCTTAACACTCTTCAGAGCTTCAAGCACAGGAATTCATAAGAAATAAGTCACAGGTGTCCATAATATTAATAACCTATTTCTCAGATGACAATGATGTGGAAAGAGCCACAGAAGGAAGAGAGAAATCACACTGAGAGACCCAACGAGCTACAATATTTAGAGCTTCAACTTGTAAGCAGTGTAAGCCTCCTGGGTCAGCTACCCCGACCAAGATCTGTTATTTCCAAGTTCTGCCTTGGTCACTGAAAACAACAACAAAACCCAAAACAAACAAACAAAAACCCATCAAACCCCACAAAAAACGTACACAAAAAACAACTCCCTTTTAAACCCACTGAAGTCCAGTTGAAACACAGCGTTGATGGATGAGCCCTGGTAGAGCCTGGGTCAGATAGAAAGAACGCCCAGTTTGGTTTGTCTTTCATCCTGTGGATATTTACTTTCTTTTTGACCACAGACCTTGTCTTCTAGAGCAGGTGTGGTCAGGCTCTGGGCAGGACTGTGGCTTACTGTGCCAGCCCATGTCCAGATAATGGATTTTGACAATGGTTTCAGATCAATCATCCATTATCAACTGCATCTTCTGCTGGTTTATGAGACCTGTTGCCTTGTTTTGAAGATTTCTCTTTGCCTTTTGTTTTCTGTGCTGGAGCCATTTTCTGGATCCTGTGTCTTTCTCTTTCCTGATTTACTTCCTTGTATTCAGGGAGCACATCCTCCCATAGCTTTCTGAGAAAAGGTATATGTCAGATGTTTTTTTTGAGATCTTGAATGTCTGAAATTAATATTTACCTTCAGACCACAGCAGTTATTTATTCCAGTGACACATTTACTGGTCACTGTTTTTATTTTTTATCAAATTTTGCTAGTCTCAATAAAAACAGAAAAACTGCTACTGGAAAAGGTAATGGCTTGTATCCCTAACATATATGCGTCATCATCCTTATTGAGTTCATCATCACATCAATACTTATGAGTTCTAGCTGTGTTTTAGGTAATGCCATGAAACCATTTAACTTTTATCGTTTAATCTCCACAACAGCCCCTGAGTTGGTACTGTCACAACCCTTAGTTTACAGGGTTGAAAAATCAAGCCTCAGAAAGACTGAGACAGCTGCATGAAATCACAAACGTAGCAAAAAGCACAAAAGATGTGAACCTCGCTGGTTGGTGTCTAGACAGATGCTGTTGGTGTGAGGGAGAAGTTCTGTTGAAAGAAGGCTTATAATTCACCTAATTAAAACTCATTGGCTATTTTGTATCTGTACTTAGAGTGACCGAATTGGTTCAACTATGCAAAAGACTGTATCATAACATCATAAAAAATGGAGGCTCGGCATGGACTCACTTCCAGTCTCTTGAGCCAGGCAGCAAATTCCAGCTACAAAACCAACAGGCTAAATTTGCCAACACTCCTGCAACTTGCCTGGAACATTTTTTCTTCCAGAGGGCAGAGACCTTGTTGATCTTATTTACCACTTGACAGAGGTAAAGGAGTATACCAATGCCTGGAATAGAGCCTGGCATATAATAGGTGCTCAATAAATATTTGTAGGATGAGCAAACATTCTTTCTCCAGGGTAAAAGCCATGTGGATAGTCTCCAGCATTCTATCTTTCAGATGGAATAAACAGAGATAGCCAGGGATGAGCGGGACCACAATGCATGAGGCCTGAAAACCATCCTGGGCTTTACTTTCCAAGCCATGTGCTGCATCTGTATGGAGGAAGGGTGCCATTTTCAAATTCACATGTGCAATATGCGCTAGCAATGGCCCAGTCTGGGGGAGATTCTTGAGATATGTGTCCCTGAAATTGAGTACAGTTAAGTGCACTGCAACAAATAGACTTTCAGTACTTGGGGGAAGCAAAGACTTTCATGTCCCTGCCTCTGACAATGCTTGACCCACCAGTGTTTCAATACAACAAACCATATGGTACTGATTCTCATCGGTGGTGCACTGCCTCACAACCGGGACTCTATTAGCTCTGCACGGGATGGTTAAAAGATCACAGATGCCCACAGCTTGAAGAACACTCTTCTCAAATGTATATTTTTCAAAGTAGTTTTATTATCCCCTAGCACCTACTTCAGCTCTGTGATTTTACAGAAGACTTCTCAGGCTTGGTTTAATAAATAAAGATATTGATTGTTTTGAGATTGCTGGCTCTTTTTACAGTTCTGGGAACGAGTTATATTGAGCCTTGTCAATATGCATCATCTCCCAGTGTTTATTGATTGGGGTGCTATTGAGTTTGGGGTAGGTCAGTTCTTCATTCGGGTGACAGCCTCCAGCACTGTAGAATATTAATACTCTTAGCCCCTCCCCAAATGCCAGTAGTGCCCCAAATCACTGAGATACACAAATACTCCCCAATATGTCCAAGTGCTTCCATGGGGAATAGCACCACTATTTAGTGCCTCAATTTATCACAAATTACAGATGAGTAAGATCTGAAAATAGCCAGGATTGAACATCACAAGACTCCCTAGGGAAAGAACACACCTGGCATTTGGTGGGCCACCTTCCTCTTACACACCCTTCCACTTCCTCTTCATCCTTTGGAGTCTTTATTATGAAACCTGTCAAATCGGGATGTGCACTGTTTCAAAGGGAAGAAGCTTCCAGTACCTTAGAGGGAGTGCAATGAGGAGGGTGTAGGAAGCTCTTTTTAGAATTTGGATTTCATTAATTTGATGTTCTGTTTGTTTTCATACATGGCATATGATGTTTCCAGATTCCAAATCTATCCATCTTTCTGACAATTATTGCCCGTACCTAGCACAAAGCTGGTGGCTTGACACGCTTTTCTTCTGTTTTATCCTTACAACAGTTTTGCCTCCACTTAAAACACCTTTTACATTCTCATTTTCTAGGTGAAGAAACCAAGGCTTTGAAAGGGTATGGAACTTGGCCATAGTCAACTTTCTGACTCCAGTGTCTACTTTCTGACAACAGAATGGACTCTTGCTGTAAATCTAGTGAAAAAGTCTTGGTGGAGGGAATGGGGATGAGGGGACCAGAAAAAGCTTTCTATTCAAAACACATACAAGTCTTATCCCCCAGGACACACCAAGTAGCATCGCTAGCGTCCAACCTGTCACCACCCGCTGGAGTTTTAGCTCATCTCAGATGAACGTGGGGTGTGGGGAGCCTTTGCAGGCAGTTCTCTCGTTGGCATTGGGAAAGGGGTAAATCGGCTGTCGATTCATTAATAAACCAGGACACAGTGTGGACACCAATACCAGCCAGAGAGTCTGCTGCTGCCTGGAGAATGTGGCTGCTGCGTCCTCCCCCTGCTTTGCTGCCAAAAAACACAAAAAACAAAAAGAACCCAAGACCGGATATCTTGGGAGAGGAAAGGAGGAAACTGGCTGGTTGGTCCAAAGGAACCTGATACGGTGGTTCCGGGGCTCCAGTACAGGATAGAGCAGCAGGAGTAAAACAGACATTGTGACCCATTAACACCATTCATTCATTCAGGCATTCATTCAGGCATTCATTTTGTAATATTTATTGGGCATCTACCACCTGTCAGATTCTCTTCTAGGTAAAGGTACAGCAACAAAAAACAAGCAACAAGCAAATATCCCGGCCCTCAGAGAGCTTATATTCTAACGAGGGGACACACACAGTAAGCATGTTAATAAGTGAAATAATATATCAGATGCAGACGAGTGCTTTGGGCAAAAGCTATCGGGGAAGGGAGAATAGAGCTTGTGGGGGGTTTGATTTTAAACAGCGATCAGAGAAGCCCTCAGCAAGCGACAAGTGAGTAAAGCTCTGATACCTCCACCATGCTGGGCACTGTGCCAAGCGGGTCACACTTTATCTCATTAATACAACAACCCTAAGACATATGGCTTTGATTATTCTCATTTTACAGACAGAGAGACTGACGTTAAGAGAGATGCATACAGCTAGCTAGTACATGGTGGCACTGGGATTTGAACCCAGGTAGTCAGAACTTCAGCGGCTGAACGCTTGAATGTTGGTGCAGATAGCGTACAAACGGGGTCTGAGAGAGGGCAAGCTGCGCGTGCAAATGAGGTCTTCGCGTGTACCCACGAAGCGAATACGGAACCACCCACGGGCAAGTGAGGGCGGGCTTGAAGGGGGAAGGGGGGCGACGGCTCTTGATCTTTACTGAGCTGAATCCGGACTCTCCCGGGTCTGTGGCTGGAGAGTTCGGTCAGGAGAGGTGGGGAGGGAGCTCACTGCAAGGGTTGTCCCGGGACAGTGCCCGACCAGCTGCTCCAGTCAATAAGGTTAGGACCTCACGGGCGCTCCTTGCCCTCCCGGTGGGGTTCGCACGGAGCTCCTACCTGGGCGGAAGAGGGCGGTGGAGGCGAGCTTCGGAAGCGGGGACTGGAACGCTCAGAGAGAGGCACGCAGCTCGGGAGGCCAGCGCAAAGGGCGCGCGGAGCTGCACGGGGTGCGGGAGTCCCCAGTGGGTTCCCGGGAGCTCCCAGGCCGTAAGACCCAGCGGTGGAGGGGCGCCTGGGAGCCCTTGGGGGACACCAAGAGAGGCGGGCATAGGGTCCCGCGCAGGAAGTGAGAGAGGGACTACGACATGCTGGGGCAGAAAGAGTAAAAGGTGAGCTCGCACACTGCTGGTGAGAGGGGCACAGGGGTAGCCCAAGAAAGGCCTGGAGAGCGGGGCTCACTGGAAAGCGGGGTCAAAGGGTGCCGAAGAGAGCCAGGCAGAGGGAACTGGCGTAGGAAGAAGTGCGAAGGGACGGGAGCCGCAGAGAGGGCGTGCTGAAGTGTGGGACCAGGGGCCTAGAGGACATCGGGGATCGCCTGGGGACCCTCAGAGAGTGGCGGAGGCGGCGCTCCGGGCGCGGCAAAGAAAGGACTCCGTGCTAAAAGACACAGACAGTGCCGCGCGCTGGAGAGGCCGAGCCCCGGCGGGGCGAAGAGCGGCGCAGAGCCTGCGCGCTCAGGGGACGGGGCGTGCTGCTGCCTGTGAGGGTGGCGCGCTTTGAGACTCCAGAGAAACAGGCTGAGAAGAATCGGATGAGCGCCCAGGAATGTCGGAGGAGGCCGGGAGAGAAGCGGGAATGTCCGGGGAAGAACCTCCCCGGGACGGAGAGAATGCACCACGGACGCTGCCGGAAGAAGTGGAAAGCGGGCCTGGGGGAGGCTTGGGCCGGGCTCTGAGAGCCACAGGGACCGCAGTGGCGGCGCTGATGGCTGGGAGGAGAGTGCGGAGAGCCCGAGAAAGGTGAGCAGGGGCTGCGGAGGACAGAACACCCCCGGTGCACGCGGGGCCGTGAGGAAGGGAGCGGCCGAGGGCGGAGAGTGCGAAGAGTCCCCAGGAGGGTCCCCCAGGAGGGTCTCTACATGCCCAGGTCTCTCCTCCCTGGCTGCTGCGGGCCCTCGTTCACTCACCATGATGGAGAAGACTAAAGCCACGATGTTGATGGGGTATGCGGGGCAAAAACAAGAGACGATGGCGAGCCACAGGTAGTTCTTGGGCATGGGCACGGGCACGTCCTCCTCGGTCTTGTCATTCTCAGTGTTGGCCTCGGGGCTGCTGTCCAAAGCCCTCTTGAAGTCCGAGCTGGGAGCGGACTGAGACATGGGCGAGGCGCAAGGTGCAGGGAGGCGGTCGGAGCGGTCTGGGGCTCTGGCCGCGGGCTCCCGGCGAGTCACTGACAAAGCCAGCGGCGCGGGGCTCCAGGGAGACGTAACCTCACCCCTCCGGCGCCCTTCACTTGCACCCGCCTGGCCTCAGGGACCCAGGCCAAGAGCCTCCGCAGGAGAGGGAGGGAGGGAGGGAGCGAGGGCGTGGGGGAGGAGACAGGGAGCCCGCCAGCCTGAGAAACAGGGGGAAGGCACTCCTTGACGACACACCCGGGGCCCAACAGGCAGACACCCAGACTCACACCTAAGAGTCCGGAGTAAAAGGAGGCTCAGGGAAGGGAAAGCAAAGACTCTACGTTGTAGACTGGCTGACCTACAGGCTGAAGATGACCAGCTCATCTTTTTAAGCAGCTGAATTTGAATACATTCAGCGTCACAGCAGGCGACACAGCTCTATCCAGTTGGCCATCCAACCCTACCGAGGTGCCCAAAGACTTATTACTTCCTCTTGACTTTAAGGATTAGCTTCCCCTGCCCCATCCTCCTTCTTCTAAGACTTTGAACATTGAGCCCCACTGATTTCCTCAACAGGTGGGCAGGGAACAGGGTGCTCAGTTTGGGGCCGAACCCTTCACACACTGCACAGGGGGCCTCTGGAGACTGGAGTGGAGTGTAGACAGACAGTGGGCACCACCTGGTCAGGGCCTGCCCCGGTGCCCTCCACTTTCTCCCAAGTGTGGAAACAAGGAGTCCTTCTCCGCTCCACTTTCCCACCTACAGGAAAGAGAGAAGCAGGTAGATCTAACTAGTGTAGACAGCCCAGGTGGTTACTGGGATGGAAAGGAGAGAGAGGGATCCACTTTGGGAACCGGGGTGAGGATAGCAATCGTACCAGTATCTGGGCAATTTATGAAAGATGGTACGGACCAGAACTGGGGCTCCGAACCCAGATAGAGCTGGGAAGTCATCACATCTGACTTGAATGACCTCAGGAAAATTCCCTCACCTGAGCTCCAAGTCTTTCATCCAAAAAAGGTGGAATAATGAGACCCTGCCTTACAGGGAATCAAGCCACGTGATTCTAAGGGCTCAATAAATGTTAGCTATTATTAGAACGATATTTCCCCCAAATATAGTCATTATACAGTATCTCAAACCCAATATCCATTGTTGCAAATATTTCATGAAAAATCCAGATAGTCTCAGCTGGCAGGGTCACAAAGAAGTGCAAATAATTTTAGTGTGTACAGCCTCAAAAAAAGTTGCTCACACCATCATACGGAGAAATGAGATGAGAAAGTATTGCTCATCTGAGTGGCTTTCTCAGAGCATGACGTGGTTACCTGGGATGTTCTCACTCATTTCATGGGCCACAGTGATTTGAATATCTACCTCCCTCACTGGACTGAAAACTCCCTGAGACAGGGAACTGTCTCGCTCATCTTTGTGTCAGCCCTTGGTACAGTATCTGGTACTGTGCTTAGCATAGCTCACTGGGTGAACATATAAAGATGAAACATCACTTATATGTGGAATCTAAAAAAAAGATACAGATGAACTTATTTACAAAACAGAAATAGACTCACAGATACAGAAAACAAACTTATGGTTCCCAAAGGGGATAGCAGGGGTGGGGTGGGGAGAGAGATAAATTAGGAGTTTGGGATTAACATATACATACTACTATATATAAAATAGATAAATAACAAGGACCTACTGTATAGCACAGGGAACTATATTCGATATCATGTAATAGCCTATAATGGATACCGAAAAGGGATATCTATCTATCTACATATCTATCTGAATCACTTTGCTGTAAACCTGAAACACGGTAAATTAACTGTACTTCAATTTTTTAAAATGATTTTAAAAATGATGAAACAGTACAACAGTACCTTTCCCACCATGCCTTCTCCCCCATTCTGGTTGGTTAATCAAGTGAGAATAAGCCAGAGAATTAGATTCATCTACTGAGCTCTCAAGTAAGCCTTTGCCTTGGCTGTTACCTCTGCCTGGAATGGTGTTCCCCAAGACTGTCACATGGCTGCTCCTTCTATGCCTCAGCTGTCAACTGAAATGTCACTTCCTCAGAGAGACAGGGAGCTCTTCAGATTTATCTAGTGTAGGTCCCCATAATTATTATACATTTTACCAGCTTTTTTGGGGGGCGGGTGACATGTATCACTATGGTAATTTACTTTGTTTACTTGTTTGCTGTCTGTTCTTTCTTGAGACTATAAGCTCTGTAACCTGTTCAGGGCTGTATCTCCAGCACTTAGAACTGTCCTGGTACATACCAGGAATGCAAGCAATAGTTCTTGAATGAATGGATCAGAATTACCTGGGAGAAATGAAAAATGATTTCCGGATCTTGACCAAGATCTATTTGAATTAGAACTTCCCAGGGTGGCACCCCAGAAATCTGTATTTTGAATACTTGAGAAGTCCGTATTTTTAGAACACTCCCCAGTGATTGTGACAGAACGGAACATTTTCCCAAATCCCAATACTGTCTCTAGTTCACAGGATGTAGGTCTGGATCTTTAGTTTTTAGGTTGCCTCCGGTGCCTCAAACTCAGCATGTCAAATGTGAAAGTGTCCTCCCCAAGAACCTGCTTCTCAAGGCTTGGTCCTTGGCTAATGGGTCTAGCCCACTTCTCTAACCTCCTCTCCGGCCAATCCTCTCCCCTCACTATGCCCAGTTTCAAGGGCCTTTTTTTTTCTTTCCTTTTCTTTTCTCAAGGAGTACACCTAGCCTCTTCCTATCCCAAGGTCTTGGACCTGCTATTCCTTCTTCCCGGAATGTGTCCCTCTCTCTCCTCACCTGTTGTCTCCTCATCTTTCAGAGCCCATCACCTCATGTATTTACCTCCTGAGAGAGTCCTTCCCTGACCATCATATCTAAAGCAGGCTTCCATAATCTTATTCTCCATCCTTTTATCCTATTTATCTCCTTCACTACATTACCACAACCAGAAACTGTCCTATTTATTTACTAGTTATTGTCTGTCTCTCCCACTAGAAGGTAAACTCACAAAAGCAGAGATTTTTGTTTGTTTGTTTTGTTCACTGTGGTGTTCCTCGTGCCCAGTTCCTGGCTCTTAATAGGTGTTCAGTAGATAGTTGTTGACTCAATAAACTGTGCGTGTAGTCATCCATGTTAGGAACTTGGAGGGCATTATTACTCTCTTTCCTTCAGCTTCTACATGAACAATTCATCACACCGTACTGATTCCATCTCAAACATGACTCTTCACTCCATCCTTTTTTTTCCCATCCCCATGGCCAGTGTTCTAGTTGCAGCTCTTATCAACAATGAAAAGGCTCCAATGGTGGCTGTATGAGCCATATTTGTGATGTGAGCCTGGTGATATTAGTCGGTGTGACTAAGCCCAAGGATTGGGTACCAAATGGAATTTTGCTGTTTCAAGGTCATGAACTGCACCATCCGCTCCAACCCACTTGTGTCATCCAGGGAAATACACACAAAAAAGGGGTTGTTGACTCAGCGTAGCCCATCTCCTCTGTCAGGAAAACAACTGTTCAACACCGGTCCGACACTCTGGAATCACCAAACATTTACTGAGTACCTACTGTGTGCACTCAATGCATTCCCTAGATGCATCATCTCATTTAATTCCTACAGCACCATTTGTAAGATATGTGGAGAGGTTTCTTTTTTTTTTTTTTTGCGGTACGCGGGCTTCTCGCTGTTGTGGCCTCTCCCGTTGCGGAGCACGGGCTCCAGATGCGCAGGCTCAGCGGCCATGGCTCACGGGCCCAGCCGCTCCGCGGCATGTGGGATCTTCCCAGACCGGGGCACGAACCCGTGTCCCCTGCATCAGCAGGTGGACTCTCAACCACTGCGCCACCAGGGAAGCCCGAGAGGTTTCTTTTTACAGCTGAGGAAACCTAGGATCAGATAAGTAAACTGTCTTGTGTAAGGCCTTATAGCTGAGTGGAGGTGCCAGGATTTGAACCAGGTCTAAGATACTTGTTCAGCTAGCAGGTCCAGGCAAGAGAGGTAGTTTGACATCTCTGAAGTCTGCTGGAGTTATTATATTCTGCTCAGGGAAGATGGATTAATAGTTTGTTGACTGGTCTAAAATACAGCAGTGAAATTGCAATCACTTGAAACATTTACAATTACATTGAAAAGAAAGTGCCCATACCAGAAAGTGCAATGTATATGGCGTTGATTCTTGAGGGATGCATTAGACCCCTCAGTAGGGGTTTCTAGCTCTAATTTCCTGAGCTTCACTAATTTTCTCTTGAGAGGTCAATTTATTGCTCTTGAATGAACCCTACTGGCTGATTGCTTAATAATGTGGAAATACCTTCCCTCTTTTAAAAGGAGAGAAGAAAGTGACTTCCTAATAGCCAGTGTAGAAGAGGGAAAAAAACTCACTCTAGCTTTCTGGATCCTGATGTAGCAACTTACCCTTTTTGACCTTTGAAAAAAGTTTTACTTCCAAATGTAAAACTAATATACCTTCATTCTAGAAAAGTAGGGAAATGAATAAAAGCGTAAATAAGACGAGATATCACCTATATCCTACCATCCAGTGTTAACCACCATGAAAATAAGGGAATATTTCCTTCTAATCCTCTTTCTACGTGTTATATCACTATTAACATTCTTTCCAGATACTTTCATAGTCTGCATCATTTCCTGTTAATTAGATGGATTATTACTTATGTAACCATTCCCTGATAATTAGCTATTTAGGTTATTTTTAGTGGGTTTCTGTTGTTACACAAAGCATGAAAAATGCTGTGATGGACATATTGAGTACCCAGTTATCAGCATTTGTGATCGTTTCTTTATGACTCATGAGTTTACAGGGTAGACGTCTGTCTTTGAAAGGCAAAGGAAACAGACTTGCTGGTTGAGAAATTATATTATAAGGTATGTACCAAAGGTGAAATTAAAATGTAGGCCAAGGAAACAATCACAGATTCAATGGACTACAGAAATGAGATGACTCAAATGAGATGGATTCAAAGAACAACTTCTCAGGCTTCCCTGGTGGTGCAGTGGTTGAGAGTCCGCCTGCCGATGCAGGGGACACGGGCTTCTGCCCTGGTCCGGGAAGATCTCACGTGCCGTGGAGCGGCTGGGCCTGTGAGTACCGCAAAAAAAAAGAACAACTTCTCAATGCCAAATGGATCCCTAGATCTACAATATTCAATGGGGTGATGTTGAATGTATGCTTTTTGATGTTAGTTGTATCTAGGATTCCATAATAGAGGAAGGGAGGGAGAGGGAAGGCGGGAAAGAGAGAGGGAGGGAGGGAGGAAGGGGGGGAAAAGAGAGAGAGAGAGAGAGAGGGAGAGAGAGAGAGAGAGAGAGAGAGAGAGAGAGAGAGAGAGAGAGTGAGAATCTGCTGATCTGTGAAAATGCAAGAGAAAGGTTCCAGATCTTCAGGAATGGTAAGAAGTTGAGTACATTTGCTGCCAAATTCTGCATTAGTCTCAACTACCTGGCTTTAGCAGTCATAAAGTAACTGCTATGGTCTCAGGGGTTTGCTACAAAAGAACAGTGCCTTTTTGGCTAATATTATTAGAAAACCATTTACGTTTCCAATTTCCAACAATTTTGATCCTCTCACAGGGGGAGAAATGAGCAAAACAGGGGAGAGGGAGTATGAGGGTGAAACAGATTCTGTCCTGTTAATTTTTTAAACCACAACACCTTTTAATGAAACCTCTTGAAGATGGAGGGGCATAAAACACAAACTCTCTGACTTAAAAATCTTTTTCCCATTCATCCTCCATTGTTCCAGAGAAGAACTGTATCCAGCCTATAATTTTATATATATATATATACATATATTATAATGATATATACACATACATATGTGTACATATAGAGAGAGAAAATGCTGTGTTTTGGACTATGCTCTGCAACTCATGGATGAACCTGCTATAAAAAATTAATAAACAGAAACTTCAACTAAATAGAGTTGGGAGACCAGAAGGGGGAGCCCTCATGCCCTGTGATGATAACAGTGCCCAACAGGAAGAAGAAAGATTCCTCTTTTTTCCTGGCAAGGACTCAGCCAATGACAAGCCATGGGCTCTTTGTTTCCTAGAGCCCTCCCACTGCCTCTTCCCCTCTATAAAAGTGTTCTCCTTCCCTTCCGTGTGGGGACTTGCATGTGGCTTGCCATGTTTGCAGGAGAGGTCTCCTGAAGCAAAATCATTTTCAAAGAATCTGGACTGCAAACCAGATTAGGTTCTGAAAGGCTGAAAACTGACCCGTGGAATGGCAACCTGGAGTAATGGGTGGTGGAGGTGCTAGGGGTGACAGCTGAGCAGGCTTGATCTGGTGGGTATTAGGAAGACTGAAGAGTAGACAAGGATTGCACCTACATGTGGGCTAGAGAGGGAGAGCTGAGCCTCTATGTTTGGAGTGTATCATTTGGTGCACCTGAGTTAAGGAGACCAGATGTTCTGGTTTTGTCAACCTGTATCACACTTTGTCAGTTAAGTCTTCTTATTCACCCAGTAATATTTATTTGAGAAGCTACCACATGTCAGGCACTATTTCGGGTGCTGGGGATATAGTGGCAAACAAGAGAGCCATGATCCCTACTCTGATGGACAAACAAATGAGATACTTACAATCTGTAAGGAAGGCAATAAAACAGGATAATGTGATAGTGACTTGGGGGAGTGGAGTATTTTTTTAATTAAATTTTTTAATTTTAAACTATTATTATATTGAGGTACAGTTGATTTACAATGTTATATAAGTTTCAGGTGTACAACACAGTGATTCAGAATATTTACAGATTATACTCCACTTAGAGTTATTATAAAATATTGGCTATATTCCTTGTTTGGTACAGTGTATCCTTGTAGCTTATTTATTTTATTGGTAGTAGTCTGAACCTCTTCATTCCCTACCCCTATCTTGCCCCTCCCCTCTCCCCATTGGTAACTACTAGTTTGTTCTCTGTATCTGTGAGGGGAGTGGAGTATTTTAGATGGGGTAGCCGGAGAAGGGATGCTAGATACATTCTGTTGAACCCTAGAGCCACTCCCCACGTTTTTCCACCCTGTCCTCTGACCCCGTAGATTATCTTGAATGTTCTACATCCAGCCCAAGCAAATATGGCTCACTGCTTGTTTTTGTTAATAAAGTTGTACTGAAACACAACCACACCCATTCATTTATGTATTGTTCGCCTTTTCTCATGCTACCATATCAGAGTTGAGTAGTTATGACAGAGACTGCATGGCCCCTAAAGCTGAAAATATTACCATCTGGACCTTTACAGAAAAAGTTTGCCTGTTCCATTTCAAGAGGCTTCCTTGCCCTCTGGTTTCAGATGGGTTTGGTCAACAGGAAATCCTGGCAGGAGAACAGAGGGAGAGAGGAGAACGATTTCAGGGTATTTTCCTCCAGGGCTCTCTCCTTGCTTGAGCTTGGTTGCCTTGAGCTGGTGACTCACTGGACAGAAGGTGAAAGCCCCTCTGGGGGCAGCCCTCTGCATGGAACTCTCCTTTTGGAATCCAGACAGCCCCTGCTTTCTTCCCTTCAGGCTTAAGAGGGGTACCAACCCCTCTTTTGTTCCTGGGGTACTGCACTATTGCTCCCCACACCTTTGTAAATAGTCCTTCCTCTGATGTTCTAATGTGAATGTGTCAGTTGAGGAGTGCTGGGTCCAAGACTGACTTAGAACGCCTTTTTGGGGAGGTGACATTTGAATGGAGAGCTGATGGCTAAGGAGAAGCCAGACATTTGAAGAGCTGAGGGAAGAACATTCCAGGTAATGGGAATAGCACGTGCAGAGGCCCTGAGGTGGAAAACAACTCAGATTGCTTAAGAAACAGAAAGAAGCCCACTGAGGGTAGGAGAGGTAAGCAGGGCCGGACCACACAGGACCTTTCCAGCACTGGTAAGGAGTCTGGATTTCATTCTAAAACAACAGGAAGCCACTGAAGCCAGGTTTTGATGTGAGCTGATTAATGCTTTTTTGTGCTGATCAGTTGCCTTAATGAGTTGCTAGATACAGAGAACGATTAAAATGGACTTTGGGAAATTTATTGGAAGGAAGATTTGTTTCATGAGCTCCAAAAAGAGTTAGACAACCAGGCCTTGGGACAGGCAGGAACTAGGGCAGATCTGGGGATCTTACCATTGGAGTCAGTTTCTTCTCGATTGTGTCTATGGATCAAATTCTAAACTCTTGGGAGAGAGAATCTGGCTTAGCTCAGGTCTAGGGTTCCAGTCAGTTGGTGGCCAATGCAGTGAAGAAGTCATCTACTCCTTGACTCATTCACAAACCCTGTGACAAATGGATGCCTTGTACTGTCACGTGTGCTGGGAGTACATATAATGATGAGCTAAACAGACCTCCATGCCCTCATAGAACCTTTATTCTAAGGGGAAGAGAGCCCCTCCCACTAGAAAAAAAGCGAACAGGTTATTTCAAAATGCTCTTTGAGGTCAGGGCCTTTATTTGGTCACAGTTTTATACCTAGAGAATAAACAGCCTGGCACAAAGTGTTCAGTAAATATGAGTGGACTGACAGACAGATAATAGCAAAGGACTTACTTAAAAGAATGGTCAAGGAAGGCCTCACTCATAAGTTAACATTTAAGGGCTTCCCTGGTGGCGCAGTGGTTGAGAGTCCGCCTGCCGATGCAGGGGACACGGGTTCGTGCCCCGGTCCGGGAAGATCCCACATGCCGCGGAGCGGCTGGGCCCGTGAGCCATGGCCGCTGAGCCTGCGCGTCCGGAGCCTGTACTCCGCAACGGGAGAGGCCACAGCAGTGAGAGGCCCATGTACCGCAAAAAAAAAAAAGAAGTTAACATTTAAGTTGAGATCTGTAGCGTTAGAAGTAGGAGCAGGGTATAATCCCACCAGGCAAGAAGAAGAGCACGAGCAGAGGCTCCAAATGAGAAAGTGCTTGGAGACACACACACACACACACACACACACACACACACACACACACACACA